>NW_028221398.1:202243-238932 GCF_014529385.1 Adiantum capillus-veneris | reverse complement strand
CAGAGATCTTGACAAGTTTCAAATTGTTGCTTAATCCAATTGGAGACTCCGCACTATCCTCGGAGCCTATCAACAAGGAACTGAACTTAAGGATGGTTGTAGGATCAAAACCAAGCAAAGGATTACTTGCAAAATGGTGAAAATTGCAGGAATCAATTTGTCCCCCTAAATGGATTCAATTTTTGGTGGAAGTTGACAGGGAGCCAGGCAATGTTGTGGACTACAGACCTAAATCATTGGGAATCAAGACAATAATAGATATCAGGCAGAACATGTGCCCAAACGTGGTTGCAAGAAACAATTAGGTCAAAACGGAAAAAACATGGCTATAAACTAGAAAATGGGTCATACTAAGGAAAAACATGTCCAAATTTGAAAATGTTTCACCAGTGTATAAGGAAGACCTATAGGAACATATGTACAAAGAAACTGTATCAAAATTCTTCCCAACGTGGATCATGATCCATGTACCTTTTTGCCTAATCAAAGAAAAAACCATGCCATTTGATCCAGTATGTTCAAGAAAGTCAAGTCATGGAGTTTCAATCCATTTGAATCCCAAAATCCACTTCAAAATGCCAAAATTCTCTAAGCCTACAAAAGATTCCCAAAATTTAGCCCAAGTGTCAAACCATTGATCCAAATCCGAAAATTTTGGGACCAAGACATCATCTAGATGAACTGTACCAGATGGTATCATCAGATTTCCAAAATGATTCCCAACATGGATCGTGATCCATGTGCCTCAAACCCTAAATCCATAGAAAATTTCACAGTAGCATCTCCATATGCCCAGGAACAACTTTCCCTAGTTAGAATTTTAAATCTTTCCAACATGGATTGCGATCCATGTTCCTTTTTAATTAAAATTCACGTGCTACATTACATCCTTGTGCCTATAGTGATCCTAGATGAACTTGTGAAATTTGGTCAAATTTGGGATAGTTTTGACAAAGTTATGCTCATTTTTCATTTTATGGTTAAGTTTGCAACTTTTTGACAATTTTGATCAACAGCTAAAACTCAGTTTCATTGCTAAAATGGACCATAGGATGTCTTGAAGAAAAGCAGAAAGGGAGTGGAATGTTGCACCTTATGAGATAACAGATATCTCCTCAAACGAGAAAGCTCACATCACCGAACAGGTACTTGAAGCAATACCGGCTAACATCTTCATCGGAAGGTTTCAAGCCGCAAACGGAGAAATAGTAAAGGTCATAATCTTTCCATGGGAAATATGGATGCTACACTAAAAGCCAGAAGTGCAAGCAGGGGGCAGATGCCTACAATTAGACAGCTTCTTACGATTGCCTCCTTGGGGAACGGACTCTAGACAAGCTCATGAGCTTATAAGTTCAATTCAGTACAATGGGGAAGCAACTCTAATCGACAAGGATGGGGCAGTAGTTAAGGTAAAGATCACAGTAGAAATTATCAATGAAGCCCTCCACCTACAGCAAGGGACTCACAATCTCTTAAAATAGACAAAGGCAATAGATAATTATAAAGCCTTCCTGAAGCAATGAGGCCACAAGGTGATGTATCAGGATTTGATATACTCAAAAACGAAATTTCCATTGTGTCTTATATCGCAACACTTCAAGGTGCAGAAACCACCCAGATATACAGGACCATTGTTGCACTTGAGCAGTGGTAATGGCAATGGACTTAGCAAAGGGAAGAGTGGTCAATTGCGACTTCAGCAATTATCTTCTTGACAACATTGTGGAAGCAAACCTAAAGGGGAGCCAAAGAAGCAAAGACTACATGAATGCGAGAACAATGCTGATGTGTATTGGCTATCAAGCACTGGGGATGATCGATGATCTACCACCAGCCAAAGCACAAATAGATCTGACCCACATATCTAAAAGAGCAGTAAGACCTTTGGCAGGGCCTTCCACCAGACCAACACAAGAAGTCAAGTAGACGAGGCAAAGCTCAACTTTAAAATATTCGGACAACGAAAAGACAGAGTCAAATGCTCGGAGTAGTCAAGAAGCTGGGTCCCAGAACAGAGACACTCCTTCGGAGTACCAGTCTTTAGAGGAGGAACACGACAGCCAATACACTCTAGGATATACACGATTGAGAAAGAAAAATATGCACGTGGTAGAAGCTATTCCCATTACTCATGCTAGGAGGACAATGGAAGAAGCGTAGGCATTGAGGGAAAAGCTGCGCCAACAGAAGCATGAAGAAAAACAAACCAAAGGAACAGATGCTGATGATGAAAAAGAGGAGGCAGATGAAGAGAACATTCAACTACTACGCATGCAGACAGTTTCTTTAGAAAGGATCAAGCAACAAAATAGACAGGAAGCTGAAGAAAAACGTGAGATTGCCAACGCCATGCGGTAACAAATCCATAATGAATTCAAGGGAAAAATGGAGCAAGGGAGAAAGAAGAAGCAAAGAAGACACGCGTTGATGAACTCGAAGCATGTGACTAATCTATTCAAAGCAAAAAAGAGGAAAATAACTCGCAAGGGTAGGAACATCAAGACACAGAGGACCAACTCAGTCAAGAGTTTGGTTCTCCCAAGGACATTAGGGCACCTCCAGAGACTGCGATAAAAGAGAAAGAGACAGTTGAAGACTTGCCAAAGCAAGGAGTAGAGAAAAGGCAGTTAGAACTAAACGTAGATCAAGAAATGGAGGCCACACAAACAAATCCCACCACAACCTCTGCAGCTAGAAGATCAAAAACGAGAGAGAAAAGCAAACTGATGAGGCTAAAAAATTAGATAAGGGCCAAAAAAGCCAACAGAGGCCAAGATCGCCTTGATCACAAGCTTCACTGGAGGAAGGAGCGGGAATTCAAGTCCTTTGCATGACTATTGCTCCACTTAGAGCAGATCAAGCTCCAGTTTCAATGTCAAACGGCTCTTTACAATCTACGCGAGCTAGAGCTGGAAGATACAAAAAAAGAAGCGTCTAAGGAGGCAGCAGATTCCCTGTAGCTAAAGCAAAGAATAGAGGCATTAGAGAAAGCACAGCTACAGGCACAATCAGAGTTGCAAAGGGAACAAGAAAATGCATCCTACTATTACAAACAGGTGCAACAGTTTAACGAGGAAAACTCCACACTGTAGGTCGAGCAGCAACGCCTCGAGGAGGAGCTCACCAGAGAAAAAGAACAACATGAGAAGCTGCAAGGCTCATATGCTGTGGTTAGCAGGACTCTGACTCAGCTCCTTGCCATACAAGAGACACCCTCCTCCTCAACGACGTCTGCAAGATCTGCATCCTTAGACCAAGAGATTTAAGATTCAAAAGAGGCCTTGGTTCAGGAAAAGTATGATAGACAAATCATGACAGCAGGACATAGGGCCCTACAACGAGCCAAAGACAATGAAATTGACGAACTAAGGAAGCAGTTGGTTGAGGCAAGAGGGGACTTAGAGATTCTGAGGGCCAATCAGACGAAGCATCAACAGGCTCCAGTAGAATTTGACCAAGAAGGAGGATTTGAACAGTCTACGTTTGAAGCTCATCAAACAGAGGTGCACACTACAAGCACGAAAAAAGAAACGTAGGAATTTGCAGATCCAGCCACGACATCCACTTCAGAGTTGTCCAAGGACAAAATTCGCACAAAGCCTATATGTAGTATGAACTGAAAGTGTTGGAATCGGCTACCCTCCTCATGATTACTCCATATGAAGTAGCAAAGAATCTTGGGCATGAGATGATCGCCCTGCCATTGATGAGGCAAGAGGCTAGGTTATGGCAGCAAAAAATGCTATCAGAACTTGAACCAAACAGCAGAGAGGATTACAAGGAGGTTCCTGTCACGGCACTTCAAATCTAGACAATTATTGATAATCAACCCCTCTGGCGAAAGAAATGGTTTGATCAAAGGCCAACAGATAAAACCTATTACAGGAACGCTCCCCAACATCTTAGGATCAACCCAACTTGCTGTCCCATCAACAGACGGTGATCTTGGGAAAACTTTTACACTTGGCAAAGCAAAGGCCGATGATGTTGAACTACTCGGTAATCACAAAGCCACTCAATAACAACCCCTCGTCCGAGTAGTATATGGTTCAAACTCTCAAAGTGGTGATCAACATGATGAAGGAGATCCGAGATCTCGCATGTCAGATGCTTGTAAAGATTGCCAAGATGCTCATCACCTGTATTACAGTTCTCAATGATATAGAAGCAGCAAAGCATCCCTGGAAAATCTCTATCAAAGGCACGAAAGGCATTTTCTCGAATATGGAGACAAAATCCCAAGCAGGTATGTCATCATGGGATTATATGAAAGAGTCATGTTCCTATCCTCTCACTACATGCAGACCTTTGAAGAGGCATTCATGACAGGCTTCTTTGAAGTGGACTCCTCCATATTCAATCCCATGACAAAACATCTGTCAGCACGTCACATTGCCTATCAAAGTACTCTTAGCAACTATCCTTACAAAGAGCTGGCCACCAAAGTAGAGATTGAAGCAAGAGCTTAGAAGTTCAGAAACCTCACTGCAACGCTCGAGAGAAGACAATATCCTACACTCAGAGATGGCTTGCACGAGGACGTGCAATGAATAGGAAGGGGGGAATGTTTGGTGGATACAGGCATATGCAAACCAAACCCTATAAACACTCACTCTTTTTTTTGCACTCGATTTTTCGAAGAAAGCCGTTGTTAGGAGTTTTTTGGAGCAAGGGATTGCGCATATGTATATACACATACATGGTGCATAAAATAAAGGATTGCCCATTTTTCAGAGCCAGGTGGTTACGTGGGGCCCACATGTGTACAGGTAGGATAGCATGTACATAGTGCATCGATTTTCACCGTCACGAGTATCTATAATTGCTATTGCCCACACAGGAGCAATAGACATTATAGGAATGATTACCCGCAACTACATTATATGAACATCAACATATAGAATGACAATAGAATTGAGTACACGGTACGCAAGCACAAAACACCTCTTGCTTCATTCATGTGTGATCCAGACACAGGGTTACAATAGTAGATGCCATGAATATCATAGAGATTGGTTCAGTTACATCAAAAGATAGGTATGTCCCTCCATATACAATCGCTACTCCAGCGCAAATCGGGAACGCTGCACACACTCCTGTCCCATGATATCTTGTGAAGAAGTGCCGCTACGGCCGCGCACCGCATACCGCATGACTCCTGATCCGCAGTGTCCAGACCTCCGCAGGACCGCATGTGCGGCTAATGCCATAACACCTGGCACACACGGTGGATTGCGCCACTCATCCCCTCCGGTTGGAAGGTTTCGGTTGTTGATCTGCACCCTGCTCTGGTGAAGAGGAAATATCAATGTAGGCAAAGCCTCTAAAATCTGCAGTATGTGCCCGATAGACCTCATCCAAAAGATGTGGATCTATCTCAATATGTTCAGGCCAAGGAGCCCGAGGAATAAACTGCGTTGGCAAAGAAATAGATTGAGGCGCCTGTGGCAAAGGAGCAAGAGAAGACCAAAATGGAGGGCAAGGTGGTAGACTGAGAGAAAAAGAATGAGCAAGGTCTCCACCCAAAAATAGACCCTGCGCCGCTCCTTACAAAATCGACGAATCATTTTTTGCAAACGAGATACATGAGCCTGGGCTTCAGCACAATCCTCTGTAGCTTGTGCCCAATCAACAACATCAAAACCCTCGGGATCAATTTCCATCTTTACTTGCTTTGCCACATTCGGATTCATCCTGTATGAGTGCTGCTTCACTGGCACCGCATCCGGTTTTAGATTTATCGTATGCTGATAAAACTTAGGATCCAATCCCTGCATATCCGCATATTCCCATGCGAAAACATCCTTAAACTCTGTCAATAACTTGATCAAATCATCTCTAAAACTTGCCTCCAACTGCTTATTAATGTATATGGCTGCGACTCCGCTTGCTCCCCCAGAAAGACCCTCTCTAGTTCATCTTCTTTCACCCTTGTAATTTTTTCTATTTGCGCCTCAAACGCACGTTCCTGCTGAATAACGTCCTCCAATGATTCAGGACTTGGAAGCACCTGTTGTTGCTCCCCTATTCCTGCTCGAATTCCTGAAACCCCCCCCCCCCCCGAATTTCCTTTCGGAATCAGAGAAATATCCGCAAGATATAAAGAAACCAAATCCGGATTAGCTTTTAGAAATTGTTTCTCTCTTCATCCTCTTCTAATCCTTCCACCATATTGACTGTTTCTACTATCACCGGCCATGCTGCCTGAACTGGCTGTCTGCATGTTCCCAACATCACCCGCACTTTCCTTTTACCCTTTTTCACGGTAAGCATATTTGCTTCCCAATTATGCTTTACCCTCGCTTGTCGTAACCAGGGTCTCCCCAAGATAATGTGATAATCCTGATTATGATCTTCAATATTCAAGACTACTAAGGAAACAGCAAAGGATAGGCCCGCCACATCCAAAACAATGCCCCGAAGTAAATCCACTGGTTGCACTCTTCTTTGATCTGCCATGCGGACTACAAAGGGTGCAGGCTCCCAATCATTGAGGCCAAAACGCTCACAAGCTGCTTGAGTAATAATGTTTACTCCCGCTCCTCCATCCAATAGTACCTTGTCAATGTATGTTCCATGGTATCTAACAGAAAGCTCCGGAATGCGGGTATCCATGATCCTATTCGCCGGCAACGGGGCTGAATCATCCTCCTGGCTTTCAACTTTTCCAATGGCGACTCCCCTCAGCTCAGTGGACGTTTGTCGCAGCAATGCATTATGGAAATTCGGGACCAATTTCAGCAATGACCCCAGAGGTACTTGTATTGGTGACGTGAGGACCTCTTTCCAAACTGAATTCCAATCCTCCTGTTCTTTAATATCATTCTTATTTCCAGTTTTTCCTTCCTCTAATTCCAGGCCCACAGTCGATGGCACAGTCGATAGTCCTGATGTCTTCACTGGTGGTGCGGATTGTGGCAAGCAGGACACAGTCTTTTTCCGCACTTGTTCCTGAGCCGTCCAATCCGGAATCTTCACATCGGGAGTTGGAACCACATTTTTACCCGATCGCGTGATTAATGAAACCACTGGATCAGACTCCTCCAGTCCTTCAATCTGAACCATAGCCACACTAGGCTGTTTCCCTGCACCGTGTTCTTGCTTCTTCCGATTGTATTCCATAGCTTCACTACACTCGGATCGCCAGTGTCCATCCCCCAAACAGAAAAGGCATGTCTTGGGGCGATTAGGATCTCGGCCACCTCTTCCGTGACCTCGTCCCCCCCCTTGACCCCGTCCTCCTGCTTGACCTTGCACAGGCGTCTTTGATGTATGAGCATGAGCCATCGCCACAGTAGGCTCTTGTCCCTTCCCCATCTGTGGTTGTTGCCAGGTAGAAGAGTCCCCTCGACTCCGACGACCCCGTCCATTGAAATAACATTCCACTGTATTATGGGTATTGGTCGTGCAAATCGCACACCACTTCTGATTCATTGCGCACTCGTGAGTAGCATGGCCCGGATTCCGACATTGGGTACACCATAGTTCCTTCAGACTTTTAGCCACCGCAGCCGATTCCGACGATCCGGATGAAACACCTTTCCCGTGACGCTGGGATTTTTTCCACGGTGTCTCCTCCGATTCTTTTCCCGAATCACTGTTGCCTAAGTCCAAGGAATCTAATACTGCGGATTCCGACTCCGAACTATCACTGCCACTGTCTTGAGACTTGAGATAAGATTTTTCCGACATTGGGTACACCATAGTTCCTTCAGACTTTTAGCCACCGCAGCCGATTCCGACGATCCGGATGAAACACCTTTCCCGTGACGCTGGGATTTTTTCCACGGTGTCTCCTCCGATTCTTTTCCCGAATCACTGTTGCCTAAGTCCAAGGAATCTAATACTGCGGATTCCGACTCCGAACTATCACTGCCACTGTCTTGAGACTTGAGATAAGATTTTTTCCTATCTTTTTTCTTTGACTTCTTTGGAGATTCCGTATCCTCTAAAGCCTCTCCTGCTACTACAGCCCTAGCAATTACATTTTCCAGTGGAGTAGTTACCTTATCCACTGTTGCCATAGCCGTTCTGAGATCCTTGTTGAGCCCCCGCCAAAAATAATCATTCAGCACTTCGGTTGCCGGCCTTTGTGCCTGAGGTACCGTCTGCAAAAGCATCCAAAATTTTGCAGCGTAATCCTCCACTAGCAATGACTTCTGCCAGAGCGTTCGAAGCTTTTCCAAATGTTGAGGGACTGTCTTTTCCGTTCAAAACCTTCGTAGAAATGCTATGGATCCATCAGCATACGTCTAAAATTGATCATCAGGGTATTTGGACAACCATTTCACAACTTTCCCGAGAGTGTAGATTCAAACACTGATTGTTGATGGAGCGGAATCACCACCCCAGGATGATTCAATCCATAAGCTTTATTGAATTGGCACAAATGTGCATCAGGGTCTTCGCTTGAAAGACCTCGAAACCGACTATACTTAATCTGAGGATGAGCCATCACCCCTTGCCCAACTGTCCTCCTCCTCCCGAAAAAAGCTGACGAGCACTAGGAGGTGGAGACAGTGGCGGAGATACCCAGACTGCTTACCGGAGACGGTGGTGAAGCAACGTGTGTGGGTGAGAGTGAACGTACGATAGGAGGACATGACTGACTGCGTGGAGTACGCCTCGCTCGCCGCAACCGCCTATCACGCACCGGGCTTGGTGATGGAGATACAGATTCCTCAATCTGCGGTGAAGAAAAAACAAATTCATCTGAACCGCCTCTCCTTCGACGTCTTCCTACAATTGGAACCACAGGGTCAGGTAGACCCTGCGACCTAGTGCGCATGCATATCATCGCAGGTCGTCCATCACACATCGTGGTCGCCAAATGTAATGGCTATAGCCCACACAGGAGCAATAGACATTACGGAATGATTACCCACAACTACATTATATGAACATCACATATAAAATGACAATAGAAGTAAGTACACATTACGCAAGCACAGAAACACCTCTTGCTTCATTCATGTGTGATCCAGACACAGCGTTACAACAGTAGATGCCATGAATATCATAGAGATTGGTTGAGTTACATTGAGGCGGTCTGGGGCGGGCAACAAGAAGAGCGGCCTCTAAACACCCTTCGAGGCTCCCGTGCTGCTCAATTGGGGCTGGGGCAAGCACAATCAGAGACAACAACAACCCACAGCCAGAAACCAAACAAGAAAAGGGGCACCACCTACTTGTAGATGCGAACTAGGATGCACGTGATATCTCCTTGTACTCAAATGCACAAAGAGAGGGGAATGCAAGATAGCCACACACACCAAACACAAACATTCACCACGCCAGAGAGAGGTAAAGCGCACAAATCAACTTGAGCAACTCATTCTTAGCCTTAAAGACTAGATGCACACAAAGCTTGATGAGAAATAGAGAGACAACACAAAACTTGACCTTGTTACCAATACACAAATTGTCTTAGGGTCACGGGAGCCCTCTCACCGAGCACCCTCTTACAATTGACCTTTTAGGCAAACAATTCAACAAGCCCTCAAACCACCAAGCATGAAATGGCACAACAAACTCAAGGACAATATACCTTCAACCACCTGATGAGCCAACTTATCAAGTCAATTTGGAGAGAAGAGTCGTAGTTGCAGCATACAATTGCACCCAAAACTATGAATCTTATTTATAGACAAGAGTAGGCTACAAGTGTGATTGCAGAGTATAATATCGCTCCACTCCTCTAGATGGCATAACTAACTTCAAGCTTTTCCATGCACCTATGTGTAGTGATGGAATAGAGCACTCACAATGCACACACTCTACACAACTAGGCTTGAAGAGTGGTGTGTTATGTGTTGAGAATGGTGTGGTGTAGTGTGATCATGGGATAATTTACAAGGGAGAGAAGGGCTCTATTTATAGGTTTTAGAAGCCCCGATTAGGATTAGGCCTAATCAAGTTTATTTGAAGGAATAAAAGATTATACATATTTTTATTTCTTTTTAATGAGGGTGGGTCTCTCTTGTCCTTTGAGTCACATGGATGTGGGCTCAAGGGAAGAGAATTATTGAGGATGAAAGGAGAGAGGATTGAGTGAATAATTTGGGAGTGCCTACTCTAGTAGAGGGCGCATTTTACAATAAGGTTAGTGGTTAGTAGTTAGTAATTATCACTAAAAAATATTTACAAAATCATTCACCAAATGGTGAGATATATGATGAGAAAATTTGGAGAAGGGATGAGCTTGTAAAGAGAGGTTGAAGCTTTGCAAAAGTTAACATTCACCTCTTTACAGCACAGGAAGAAGAAGCAGTCAGCATGGCGAAGCAGCGCGTGTCGATGAAGCTATGTTATTTCAAACCTTGGAAAATTCATGATAAAAAGCCTTCATTTGCAGAGGTTATCCTTGGATTTTTTTTATTTTTTGAAGTTCTTTACAAAGCTGAAGAGAGTATGGTAATATGGACATATATGTAGAGAGAAAGGGGGACACATAGGGTGTAGAAATGGAGGATGAAGGCTATGGAGGTGTGAGAGATGTGACAATGGTGAAGAGGGTGAATTAGGACATGGGAGTTGCAGGTTTGGGAGTGGAAGAGAGGAAGGAAGGAGTGTGTGTGAAAGAGGAAAATGATAAAGTGGAAGAGGGAGTGTAGCTGCATAGCATGGGCAAACTGGGGTCCACCAATAAATATATAGCTCACAGCTCGTAGCTCAAAAAAATATAAAAAACTTTGAGAGTGAAAGTTCAGCTCACGAGCTATAACTTTTGTTTGTATCACCTTTTCAAATTCGGGGAGCATGTGATCTTTAAAAATTCAGCAAAACCGACTGTTTTTTCCACTACACAAGGTCCTTGTGAGGTCCTTCTTTGGATGATTCTTTTGAATACCTCCAAGAGTGAGCTCCCCATGGTGCATGCATGCATTCCACATACCCTTGACCTTATTTGGTAGGTCTATAATTGAAGATATTGTTGAGATCATGATATAAGTGAATAGTACAACTAAGAAAATCAAATATTGAGGGGTCTAAAAAAATATGTACATGTCAAATATAAATAATATAGGTGGAAAAAATATAAAGGGGTCAAAAAAAATCTCTCTCATTATAAGTCTACCATAAAAAGATGAATATTTTTGGTGTTCTAATTTATGAGAGTAAAAGAGAATAGATGTAGAAAGGAAAAAATCACAATAGTGAAAAAATATACACATAAAATAAACTAGTTTTTTTAGATTTTTGTTGGGATGGAGTTACACCAAAAATAAAAGAAGCTTGCATGAAATTATTTTTATATGGAATAAAGAGTATGCAAAATGGTAAGAAAAAATATGGTAATGGTGATAGCATAAATAACACACCATAGGTAGAAATATTTAAATAAATACCAAAATAATTATGAAAAAATCTTTTATTTAGGCCCTATATACAATGAAATATTTACACAACAAATGGGCCATAATATACTTATTTTTTTTATTTTTTTGCCCAGTGACTAGCTAATTAAGGTTTTTTAAGAAGATATGGGAAAAGTCCCCTAACTCACACACGCCTATGTACAGTGAAATGGTAGGGATAACCAAAATGTTTGAGTGATTTGATAGGGTGAGGTAGCTTACTATGGAAATTATGGAAAGCCGAAAAACGGCTATCAACATCAAAAGACAGGTATGCCCCTCCATATACAACCGCTGCTCCAGCGCAGATCGGGAATGGTGCACACACTCCTGTCCCATGATATCCTGTGAAAAACTGCCGCTACGGCCGCCTCATACCGCATGACTCCTGATCCGCAGTGTCCACACCTTTGCAGGACCGCACGTGCGGCCAATGCCGTAACAGTAACAATGTGTTTTTTCTATAATAATGAGGAGTTGGTAGTGCGTAAAACTTATCAAGGAAGCTATCCGTGGGCCGATGACACGAGGTACGCAGGTGCGTCAGATGGCATCTAGTGGCGTGAGGAGGTCGAAGGGGGTCAATATTTGCACGTGGATAAGTACGGACACAACGTGGGTGTTTTCTTGTGATAATTATGCAAAAAGGTCATCATGAGAATTTTATTTGGGGGTCACTTCACGTGGTTGCAGGATGCATTATTGGAAAAAGCTGAGTGCTAGGTGTGCGGATGGATGCAACAGGGTGACAACTATGCACTGTGAGGCCACTTTTTGGCATTGTCTGGGTCCGTTTGAGGTCAACTAAAAGGCCAAAGGTGCCCAAGTAATAAAGCTAAGTGTGGGAACTGAAAATCCTGAGAGAAGACCAGAAAAAACGTGGAGAGAAGAGGAGGAACAGCCGCAACTGTGTTTTTGCTGTTTTTGGAGTCTGTTTTGGCCGTAAACTCCTCATCCGAGGTCATCCGAGGTCGGATTTGAGCACTTTGACATTGTAGACTGGGGTTTTGGGTCGTTCTGAACGCGATGGCAGTGTCCATTTTGCTAAATTCCTCACTATTTTTTGCTATTTTGTTTGTGTAAGTTTCTCCTATGAGCGAAGCTTTTGCTCCAATTTGTGATATATCTGACATAGTTTACCCATATTGTGTGAGCTATTTGCCCCATTGGTGTTGGCCCACATTCATTTGTATCTAAACATCAGAAATTCTCCTCTTTTGAGCTGAGTTTTTTGGGTGTTTGTGTGTGTGTGTCTTTGTGTGGAGTGGGTAAATGGGTAGTCTCTCTCCTCTCACTCCATCGGTGTGTTCCCTGTCTCGGCCAGGTGGGTTGTGTAAGCCGAGTGGTGCCCCATATTGTGTGTGTATATCATCCCAAGAGTGTGTGTCGGGTCATTATAGAGGCTTTGTGTGTGTTTTTATCCCGCTCACATTCTTTTGGCACCCCCACAGAGGATCTTCTTCGAGTACCTTCAGCTTCGTGGGATTACAGGTTGCAGATTACATGTTACAGGTTACAAGGATAGGTACAACTGATTCACGCAAGTACAAGTAGCTGGAGTAGAGTGATACACTAGAAAATGAAATTCACTTGCAGTTGCCGTGGGTATGCATCATTTGGCGCCTGTTTGAGCTCATTGTCTATTGGTATTGTACGTTACTTGTGGAAATTGCCATTGTACGCCTTTGTGGAGCCATACTTGGTTTTATTTAGCAGTCCCAGCCATTTCTGAGACTTGGTATGGAAGATAGTCATTTCTGAGACTTGACTATACGATATTTGCATAAGCTTTTGTGAGAGGGTCGATAGCGTGAGGTTTTATTGAGTTGGGGGATTCTCAAATGTGAGATCCTTTCCGTGATACAGGTAGCTGGAGCACCCTTTTCCTGACCTTTCCATAGGCTATGTACTAGTGATTCCTACTTGATGCTCGGGTTCTATTGTTGGTAGTTTATGCATACATATATAGTCTATATTTTGGATTCTTACTGCTCTACTTCTAGGGAAACTTTGCCAAAAAAATTTCAAGTTGTGATGGCTGGTTTTTTGGTCTTTTGAGCCATTTATGCTGTTATGTTGCTGAAATTTTGGCAAAATCAGAGGATAAGACAGGTGTGCTTTCTTGGGAGCTGCATGGTTGACTTTAATGGATAATAAAAAATGGTCCTCAATTCACTCCTTTTCATTTAACTCAAAGAATCCCGATAAATGTTCATGTGTCCAGGAATATTTTTTCCAGTAGCGCATAGTCTTTATGTTCAGGCTAAGAAGATTAAGAGAGATACTAGAATGCCCTTTGCCTGTTGTAATTCCGATGATTAACTATGAAAACTCATTTGATGTACATGTGTTTGTCCTTATCTAAAGTTGAGCTCCATTGAAGTTTCTGGGGTTTGGGTCAGTCAAAAGTTTTGGGTTCTTGCACGTGTTTTCGAAGGTGTTCTCAAAGCATCGTAGCTTGGGTAGCCATGGCTTTCTCTTATCTAGAATTTCATGGAAGAAGTGATGAATATGTGAAAGACTTTTTAGAAAATATGGAGGTTGCCTGCATTAGCAACCAGATTCATGACATGGTGCATATGTCACGTCTTCTCCAAATTTGTTTGAAGAGTGATGCATGAGTTTGGTCCAAAGCATTTGAAGAGGAGTTGCATGTGGCTGATCCACCTGTAAGATTGAGTTGGGACAATCTAAGGCATGGATTGGAAGTGGAGTTTTTGAAGACAGAAGATCCTGACAAAGTGTGGCAAGAAGTACAAGGGTTGGTGCAAAAGGAAGGTGAGTCAGTAGATGCGTACATACGTAAGTTTTCATTGGCATGGGAGAGGATGTGCAAGGCCTTAGCACCACAAGTGCCCCCACCTGACATGATGAAGAAGGATAGGTTCTTGGCTGGTCTTTGGGAGAATATACGTTGGAGGGTGGAGCTAAAGAAGCCTAGGATATATGAAGATGCACTAGAGGTAGCAAGGAACAAAGAGTGGAAGTTGAGGAAAATGAGCCAGCTAGGAGTAGATTCTTTGCCCATGAGGTCTAAGTTCCAGCCTATGGACTCTTTGCAAGGTCGCATGCTAGGGGTTCATCATGAACCAATGGTTTCTGTTACTCCTCAGGTTATGCCAGCTGTGGTCACTACAACAGTGCAAGATGATGGGCTAAGGCAAGACATGAGGCAAGTGGTAGATTTGATGAAGAATCTCAGTCTAAACATGCTAAATAATGTGGGAAATAATCGAGGTCGAGGGAGGTTAGCAAATCATCCAGGAGGTGAAGAAAGACCTAGGAATGGTGTTGGACAAAGCAATGGTAGGTTTTGGAGGCAAACACCCACGTGTTTATCTGTGGAGAGTTGGGCCAAATCAGCCCACAATGTGATAATCCACCAAGGATGGGGGGAGACATGTATCCATTTCCAAGACAGGTGCTAACTAGGTCCAATGATTATGGCATTGAAATTAAGGGAGAAGAAGGAACCAGTGGTTAACCCAGGAGGAAAAGGGAAAGACAAAAGTGATAAGTGTAGTAAACTTGGAGAAGCATCAAAGCTAGAGGATACATTTAGTGATGCCCATTGGGAAGAGGAACACAGAGGTCAAGGAAGGAAGAAGTGCCCCAGGTCCTAGTAAGAAGAAGGGAAAGAGCCATGAAGGTGAGGATGTCAAGGCCAAAAGGAAAAAAGGACTCGTCGTCGCAAGTTTCATGTTCAGATTTTCCACTAGGGGATGGGAAATAAGCTATGACTTGAAGGAAAAATTTAGACAGATTTAGGATTTTATTTAAGTTATAATTAGATTAGATTTAGGTTTATTTTTATTTAGATTTACGTTATATTAGATTAGATTTAGGTCTCATAGACTGCGATGCCTGCATGAAGCGGGTGAAGAAATCACTCAATGGAATATAGGGTATTGCTACCTTCACTCATGGTGGGCTCCGTCGATCCAAAGTACTGGTGAAATGTCTTCAGAAGATAGGGAAGAAGGTGGATCTTCAGGGCGGCAAGAGTCACTACAGCCCCGACACAATGACCATCTAGACAACCTCTAGTCATTCAACAGCAACTTCAAAGTTAGTAACAAGAGCAAGAACGGTCTAAAGGGCCAATTGCTGTCGTCAGATGTGGATGAGAGATGAGGCAGCGTCACCGCAGAAGTTAACTCTCACATCTTTAGTGATGAGAATGCCAACTCTTGCTGAGTTATGTGAAATTATGTGTTAAAATCAATTTTAAGGTTCTTATAATCCCTGTTAGTTTAGTTCTTTGTTTTTAATATAGCAATATTTACGTTAGATTTAGATTTATGTTATATTAGATTAGACTTAGGTTTATTTAGGTTTACCACACACACACACACACACACACACACAAGAAGAAGAGGTTTTAACGTCGTAGGAAACTATCCCAAAAGACGTTAAAGATTAGGTTAGATGTAGACTTACGTTAAATTAGATTTAGGTTTATTTTTAGTCAGATTTACATTTATTTAGATTTATGCTTATTTACGTTAGATCGAGTCCACGCAAGAATTACTTACGATTTAGGGTTTAGAGTTAGACGAACAGTGAAAAGATCTACTGTGAAAAGATGTTAAGATGCTGTGAAGTGCTACAGCTAGAGAAGAGGCAAAGGGGTTTTGTCCACTACATGCAGTATCATGTAGACGTGGGTCTGTAGATTTCTTGTACCCACAAATATAGGTATTGAACAATAAAAGACGAGATCATACCCGGTGGTTCTGATCTCGTGCACCTCTAGACGAGGTGTGGGGGCATTGGACATGACTAGAGAATGTGAGGTTAGAGAGAGAGAGAGAGAGAGAGAGAGAGAGAGAGAGAGAGAGAGAGAGAGAGAGAGAGAGAGAGAGAGAGAGAGAGAGAGAGAGAGATGAGAGAGAGAGATAGAGAGAGAGAGAGAGAGAGAGATAAGACGAAGAATGCCAATAGAATATTAAATTTGTTGTCCAGGTTATAAGATTTTTATCCTCATTATGAGAGTAGTGACGAGGATGTGGGACCGTCCAACCGAAACACCTATCTCTCAACGAGGGTCTTATGTCCTTGTAATCAATGCAAGCATGTTGTGCGACGGACAAGACGTGTTTCTTTGCAGCACGTTCGCGAATTTGGCGAGTTCGATCCATCTATTATAGATCGAGTTGTTGCCAATTATAACTCGTCGGACTCTGACGCTGGCCAACAAGCAGCAATCTTGCAACCCAATAGACGTGTTCGCAGGCGCTTTGGTCAAGCAGCATATGTGAGGCCACAAGATGTAGCCTCTGACAGCTCGGGGATGATCATGCAGAGCACATTCCCAACGAGGCAATGTTTGAGCCCGAGATTGATGAAATGATCGAGACGATCATGGATTCAGAAAGGCTTATCTATGATGATATGAAAAGTGAAGCCGATACGCCATTGTATAATGGAGCACGTATGTCTAGATTGAAAGCACTCCTGGTTCTTCTCAACATGCAGGCAAAGTTTGGATGGAGTGACACTAGCGTCACAGCGCTTTTCAGGTGATCTATTACAATTAGTTTACTTTAATAAAACTCTAAATGTATAATGATCTGATAGATTTTTACACGACTGTATCATATTTTTATGTTGTGTAGATTGCTTAAAGAGCACATTCTACCAGCTGACAATGTGATGCCAGATTCCCGAGATGAAGCAAGAAAGATTTTGCGAAACTTGGGGATGGATTACAATTCTATCCACGCTTGTCCTAATGACTGCATTCTTTTCAGAGGGGAATACATAGACATGGAGAAGTGTCCGAAATGTGATTCCGAAAGATATCGAGTAGATCTCCACGGGACAAAAATTCCACAAAAGGTTTTGCGACATTTTCCTCTGCTTCCTCGCATCAAGCATTTCTTCGAATGTAAGTCCATGGCCGCCCTAGCATCATGGCATGAGGAGAATAAATCTTCGGATGGTGTGCTACGAATTCCTGCAGATTGCGCAGCCTGGAAACATATAGATGGAACATGGTCGGATTTTGCCAGGGAAGCTCGAAATTTGCGCTTAGGCCTGGCTATGGATGGCGTAAATCCATTTGGTCAAAGATCAACATCTTACAGTGTATGGCCCGTTGTCATCGTCAACTACAACATTCCCCCGTGGTTGACTACGAAGAAGGGGCACCTATGGCTAAGCTTGATTGTGCCAGGGCGATATAAAGTGGGGAATATGGATGTGTATCTTCGTCCACTATTGGAAGAGCTACAACAATTGTGGATTGGCATAGAGGTGGTGGATATGAGCCGACACACAGGACGACGGAATGCTTTGATCAGAGGCATTCTAATGTGGACCATGCATGACTATCCCGGGCTAACAGAATGCTCAGGTGATCTATTGACACTCCTCACTCAGACACTGTAAATCTTGTTTTTTCCCATAGTTGATCTATTATCATGTGTATACATGCAGGGCTTCAAACAAGCGGATACAGAGCATGTGTCACATGTGGACCTAGACTGAATGCACGTAGGGCGCCCTCACTGAAGAAGCAAATCTACGAAGGTCATCAAGCGTATCTTCCAGAGAATCATGTGTTACGCGACGGCTTTTTGGGAAGAGAGCCACCAAGGATGTCTGCACAAGCATGGTTAGAGCAGAAGGAGATGTGCGATGACGGATTGCCTCCAGGGATGAAGAGACTATCTCTATGGTACGAGTTACCATACTGGCCCCGACTCATGATCAATCACTTGCTCGATCCAATGCACATATTCAAGAATGTGGGTAATCTACTATGGGACCATCTGACCGGCAAGAAAGATACTTTGGGAGCCAGAGTTGACCTTAGAAATGTGGATCGTATGGAGCAATATTGGCCGCAAACAGCGTCTGATGGATCGATAAAACTCCCTAAAGCACCATGGATTTTCACAGGAGCCCAAGAACGCAAAGTAAAAGAGACCATTCGATCTTTGCGGACCCCCACTGGCGTAATGCACTCGCTCCGAACGTGTTTTACTAAAGAAGGAAAGCTTACCGGTTTGAAGTCACACGATTGGCATAAAATGTGTCAGGTACGTTCATAGTGGACTTTAATATCATTGCATAAAATGTGGACTTTAATATCATTGCTGCACATACTTTACAGTTTATTTTACCGGTTGCCATTGAGGGATGTTTGTCTCTCGACATCCGTAACACAATCTACAAACTTGCAAAGCTGGTGCAATGGATCTCACAAAAGGAGATCAACGTAGACTCCATACCATTCGCCAAACTAAATGCTGCGGAGCTTGTGTGCATGTTTGAGAAACATTTTCCTACTACCATGCTAACCATTCAGGTGCATCTTCTTGTTCACATAGTTGATGAGGTGGAAATAGCTGGCACAGTTCATTCCAGATGGATGTTCTTCTTAGAACGTTTCATGAAAACGCTTAAGGGATATGTGCGTCAAAAGGCACGTCCGGGAGGGTAGCATGGCAGAAGGTTGGTTGGTATCAGAGTCCCTAGTGTACATTGGAGAGTGGCTAGACGGATTTGATAAAGCCGGGACACGCTATGGCGAACCATAGATGATGAGCGCATATATCTGGGATTGTCATGTGCAATCTCGGTGTTGAGAAGAAGATGACGGAAGATCTAGAGGCTAAAATCAACCGATTTTGCATGCTTCACAATCCAGTGATGCAAAAGTGGATTTCACAATATGAGGATGCAAAGCAAGAGCGACAAAGGGCACGAATCGAGTGGAGACGGGGAAGACGACCACCGATGCACTATCTGACGGTTCTGGAGAGCCTACCAAACTTCATGAGCTTAAGATGGTTGCACAACCAATTGAAAAGCGCACAACAATGCGGTGACGAAGTGACTGAGGAAGAGTGGGAGTACTCTCGGGGTTGCGCGACCAAGGTAAGTTTGCAATGTACGACTAGCTAGTGACTTTATTTCTAAACGTTTGAACGGCCACTCATAATCTTTTTCGTTGTAGTATAAGTCATACACAGCAGCATGGTGTAAAGGGTCGACATTTTAGGGTGGAACGAATCGACAAAAAGCGTTTTACTCAAGATTGTGGAATCATGGCAAAATTTGAACATCTAGTCGACGACGTTCCTCTGATGCAGATCCTGTGGTGGCGGAACTCACTTACTTCGGCACGCTGCAAGAGATTTTGAGGATCGATTACAGAGGATTTTTTGTCGACTTGTTCGACGTGCAATGGTTCAAGATAATCATGGAGGGTCGCAACGCTACTGTGCGTAGAGGAGATCTGGTTTTCTTGAGGTGGATTCTACTAAGAAATGGACTGACCTAAGAGACACTTTCGTACTACCGAGCATTGTGAACAAGTAAGTATGTAAATAGTTAACGATCCCCTTTTACAAGTTATGTGCTTGAAAGCTCTCATGTAAGTTATGTGGCTCTGGCAGGTAATATTTCATCCTACAAAGTCTACATCAAACTGGTGGTACGTCATAGAGGTAGCCCCTCGTAGTGCAAGGACGTATGAAGGCTACCATGTGCCAATCACAACGGCATCAATGGAGGAGATCAGAGAAGAAAATGCTCAATCAGAAGCCGCTGCGGTGGTGCCAGACGAGCATCAAGATGCTACTACTCTATATGGGGTGCATGCAGAGGAGCTACAAAATGAAACAGAGGATATGTGTTTAAACGGAGAGCTCTATATAGATATAGGAAGTTATGCTGAGTTATGCGAGGATGAGAGAGAGATCTCTTAAAGCCACAAATATTGTATTTGAACAATTTTGCTCCGTGTTGTAAAAGCTCTGGCTCTCTAAGTACCTTCCATGGTGTATAACGCTCTTTTCTACTCGCGCTCACATCTTTTGATTGAAAATTCTGAGTTTTCGACTTGCCTCTTCTATCACTCAATTCATTGCGTCATTGTATTTATATGCGTCATTACGTCATTGTATTTAATGGTCTTTGCGTCATTGTCTACTCTATTCATTCAATATTAAGTTTAAATATTTGTGTGTTTAATGCAGGTATGGATGATGAGGAGTTTCTTTCTTCTTTGTCACCGCAGCAGAGACAGTGGTACGTGGAGCGTCATCGCTCAGGTGCATCATCGCGCGTTCCTACTCCATCCGCATCTCCCTCTCTTCGGAGCATTCGGCGCGCTCCAAGCTTCGCGTCGACGAGACGAGCTTCACACTCGTCTAGACACCGGCGCTCTAGTGGTGGCTGTGGCGGTTGTTGTGGGGATTCCGCCACCGATGCCTCCACACCGCCTCGTGTTCGACGAGGCTCTTTACCCTCCCCTTCTTTGCCCACCCCACACCAACCACAGCATCGCCATCTACGCCAGTTTTGCACGGCTGACTGTTCCTAGTAGCTACACACCTCTACCTACTCCGCCAGGAGCCACCCCACTCGACACTCCTCGCTTCGGGGCCCAGACGCCGGTGGAGACACCTGACGTCCGTACCCCCATCGACACGCCGCTAGAGACCCCTGCCGGGACACCCAGGTTCACGCGTCACCGCCAGAGGGCTTGCCTTACTCCGTCGACTTCAGCGGTGGCATCATCATGGATGATGATGGCAAGAAGGTGATCTCGCGCATGCGTCGGTCTTTGCTCTCAGCTGTTTAGACACTACATACTAAACAAATGGAGTGAAGTACCAAGTGATTTAAAAAACAGAGTCATCAGCATACTTCATGATGAGTTTCCCATTCCAACACGGGATCAGCGCTTCAATGAAGACCTGATGAAGATTCGAATGCGCGAATACTACAAACACAAGCGTTCCGAAGAGCAAAAATCAATCAATCATGGGTGGAACAGGCCAGATTGGCTAGCCAAAGAAGATTGGAAGAATGCGAAGAAAGAAAGCAGCGCGCGAGAATCCCGACAAGTGGAAGCAACAAAAGGATGCAGCCAGAGCGCGAGTAGAGGCAGGGAGCTCGCACCACTTGGGGAGCGGTGGATGGGCATCATTTGAGGCCGATTTTGTAAGTGTTTTTGCATTGCTCTTTATGTTCGATAGTTTAGGTTTTATGAGTTTTTAAATTCTAACATAATGAATTCTTTGTATGTTTTGATAGTGGTCGATGACAGGACGTGATCCCACACCGTACGAGCACGAGTACGCAGGCAGGAAGGGCTTAAACGCCCTGATGGACATTCTCAGTTCTCGCGGCGGCATGGTTAGTATTAGGGTTTACTCTTTTCTATTTTTTGTATTGTTTTATAAATGTCGTTATATGTTTTTACTTACTGAAAGCTGTCTTATTGTCTTTTTTTTCAGAATCCGACAGATACGCCGCTTGGACGCGATGAGACGTCTGACTAGACGACGTCAGTTTAGGAGCATTAGTTTAGGGTTTCTCATAGCTTATGTATCATGAGACGGATTTTATACGTCTTTTTGAACCATGTATATTATTACATTTGTCACCGCAGTTCATTTTGCCAATCAATTCTTTATGCCTATGATGTTGTACAATTGTCATTATTACATTTGTCAATCAATTCATTTTGCCTATGATGTGTACAATTGTCAATTTTACGCTTGTCAATTTTGCAAACAATGCGTCTTGTGGGTGACTATTTTGGGTCTATTATCTACCCTTGCACTTTTTTTAAAAAGTGAATCAAGTACAATATGGTTGATGGGTGGCAGGGCATTCAATGCCCTGTCACCAAAAAAACTTCTCTCGGGCGTCGCTATAACCGTCGCTATTTATGGCTCTGTAGCGTCTCTATGAGCGGCGCTGTAGACTTTTGTGTAAACGTCGCTATGACCGTCGCTATGAGCGTCTCTATATAGCGACGCTTATAGCAATGGATATAGCAACGGATATAGCGACGCTCTCGTAGCGACGCTATTAGCGACGGTTTTAGCGACGCAGGGGGTTATAAAAACCCAGTGTATTTCCGTCGCTAACAGCGTCCCAAGATCACACAACCTCTTGTAGTGTTTGTGGACCCCAGTTTTTCCATGCTATGCAGCCACACTCCCTCTTCCACTTTATCATTTTCCTCTTTCACACACACTTCTCCACTCATCATTCACACCTCTCTCACCACTCCTCTCTACACTCTACTCACCTCCTTCTCAACCTTGAAGAATAAGATAAATCATGGTGAACTCATGTCTCCTACACACACTTCCAGTCCAAAATTGACCACCTAGTCTCATTTTTCCTCATCCATATTACCCATATCTATCAAAAAAACCACAAAATTCAGCCTCTTCTCTTGAAAGACAGTATCATGGGGATTGATTACTCATGTTCAGTTACCTTGGCTTTCCAGGAAGGTCAAGAGTGGAGAAAAAACGTACCGTCAAAGCTAGTGGACCGTCAACAAGCATCAAAATCGACCCTACTCAAGACACTTGGAGCATCAACATTGTAAGAAATCCATATTTTCTTACCTATTAAGAGTTTTTTCTTCCTTATTTGTATCCTACTTGGATACTCCCATTGTAAATATCCAATTCCATTTGTAAATAAAAAAAATACTAACTCTACTAATTTACTAACACTAACCTACTATGAAAAGTCCTATCACCTCCACTTCTCTCCTCTCTCTCTTCTTCATCTATCCACACCAACTTCTTGATAATTCCAAGAAAAAGAAATTAGATAAGTGCTGAAAATATAACCCAACCATGGTTAGAGGAGTAACCCTAGCCCTCAAAATTGCTATAAAACGAGGGTGTAGCTAGCACAAAAGTGGGGGAGCCATAAGCAAGAGCACTATGCTATAGCTTGAGAAGCCAATCTCAACTCTTTAGAAGGAGCTCTTGAGTAGAAGCTCATTGTCTTATGTATAGGCATGTGTTGTATTAGGGGTGATTAGCAAGGGAGCTCTATGACATTGTAAGAGAGAGTGATCATTCAATTGAGAGTAGGAAATCTATCATTTCTCCTACTAGTGTAAGCCCAACATTTGCTGAATCAAGGAGGGTGGATTTGGACTAAGCTTAGATACTTTGTCTCTCTTCCAACATGAAGTAATGGACAACAATGATGTGTAAGTGTCTTGGTGCTTTTTTTAAGTTCTTGATCGCTTGTCTCTGGGCGTTGTCATCAATTTAGCCATACATCCCACATACTGTAAGAGGGCAATAGGGTGGATCAAGAATTCCCTTTATAGTTAATCCCTTGGTAGTGATGGGTAGGGTCACATTAGACTCGTCGCCTTCAAAATACTGCCCTAATTCGTTAATGGGTACCTCGATCACAGACTCGTGTCCATCTAAGTCAAGTGATTGCACATGATTTTCCTCATCAATCATAATCGAGTCAGGCCTATTTGGTTGCGCAAAATGCGGTAATCCTGTTCGTAGCTCTCCGTTAAGGAATGCTCGAAGTGCAAGGAATAACTCAGGATCTCCATACAGCTTTGCTATGATCGTGGTTCGGACCTCAGAAGACATGAAGTCCACTAGTTTGGCAACATTCATTGGTGTTTTGCAGGGTGTAGGTCCTTGACTAGGAACTGGTGAGGATGGAATCTCATATTCCTCAATGGGATCAGGTATTCCTTCGTTAAACATCCTTTCCAACAAGAAAGGTGTATGCTCACTTTCTGATGTCCCGTCCTCACTCCCTTCTTGGATGATACTAGATATGGCTAACGGTCTATGGTTCATGTGGGGTGGATGAACTTGCGTGGGAAACACTGTGTCATGAATTTTGACCTGCATGGGTTCTGGTTCTAGTTTCCTTTGAGTCTCCTCCACTAAACCTCTTAGATGTTTCACCTGCTTAATCTCATCTACAGGGTTTGGGTACGTCCCAATATTCTTTTTATGATTCTTCCCTTTTTGCCCCTGCGGTTTATCTTGGGGTCTTGGATTGGATTTGGAAACACTTGTGGTGTTTTCAGAGGCTCTTTATGGTTTTCTCTTATTCGGTTTTCATTTGGTTCCATGTTACGGTTTTCTTTGTCGGTCTTTCTCTTTGTGGTATTGGTTCTAGTCTCCATTGTCTCGACTGAATCTGAATCATCCTCGAGGTCATTCATATACACGGGGTCATCTCCTGTTCCTATGTTTGTTTTGGAACTTGGCTTTGAATTTTCCGTATTCTGCGACTTCTTCCTTCGTGTCTTCTTTTTCTTTGCTTGGATAACTGACGCGGTATCTCTCTCTTCGAGGATATGGCTTGGCCCTTGAAGCATGGACCGTGTAATCGCATAAGCGGGTGCGACGGGTGGTATTGGCGACGTCACACTAGCAATTTCGACCAAATTCAGGGGTGTGATTTTAGGCGCAGTTGGGTTATAGGGGCATTGGGCAATCAAGTGATCTATGCCACAACGATTACATGTGAGTATTGGCATTGCAGACGTGCTCCCTTGATTCATTTGCATCTGTGCAGCATTCTTTTGCAGCCTAATAGGGCACTCCGCTGCTCGATGTGGTCCACCACACTCGTAGCATTGAAGAGGTGGCCTCCTAGCCTGGGTGTTGATATTTTGACCTCTGGATGCGAGAGCAGCAGCTTGATAAACCGGCTTGACTTGTCCCCAACAATCTTCCATGTAGTATATAGGACATTCTTCCAATGTATCAAGTCCGCAGGCAATACTAGTGTCTATTTCCTCCTCACAGCCATCTGCATAAGCATTTGATGGCTCGCAACCCACTTGGTTCATAGGGGCGACTCTTAGATGCGGGGGCTGCGGTCCTAGCACAGGAGGTGGTAGCGGTGTAGCTTGTATAACATTTTGAGATCTAGGGACCATGTGTTGCGTTAGTTGCTCAACAGGTGGAGTAGGCATCAATACAGGAGGTCGAGGCGCATCCGTCCAGGCTACAGGTGGTCTATTTGCCATCATACGTTTGATCATTAAACAATCCTTAGCTTGGTGACCATACCTACCACATGCGTTGCAAGTTCCATTAAATTTTACTCTAAACGTAGGGCACTCACTAGTGCTATGTGGACCTAAGCAAATGGAACACCATTGTTGCTCCCTTCTTG
The DNA here is from genome assembly GCF_014529385.1 of Adiantum capillus-veneris. NCBI lineage: Eukaryota > Viridiplantae > Streptophyta > Polypodiopsida > Polypodiales > Pteridaceae > Adiantum > Adiantum capillus-veneris. The sequence continues at coordinate 213,625 of NW_028221398.1, read as the reverse complement.
GATACATGTGACTATTTTGAGGGGGTCGATTATCCTTAAGAGACTCTTGGATTGCCTTGGTGAGGTCTGTCAAGAATGTCTCAAATACCTTTGGCTCATTGGCAATGGGCTTTGCAGTCATGGGTTCATACTCAATGGCTTGTGAGCTAGTGGATCTCGTGTCAGTAGACACCCTCATGCTGCTATGATCAAGTTGTCCTCTAATTGGATTGCATTGGCAGTGACATCTTCCAAGGTTGTGATACCTCTAATCACTAGTCCATTATAGATTCCTTCATTCCTCAACCCTCGAATGAATCCATCAAGCAGTTGGTTATTGTTGAAGCGCTCATTTACAGGGCAGCGAGAGTTTAAGTGCTTTAGACGACTAATGAAGTCCCTTACTGACTCTCCTTCCTTACGTTCGGCCTTCTGTAGCTGAGATGCTACACCCCAAAGCACACCTTCTCGTATGTACTCCTTTAGAAACAACCTTCGAAGGGTAGGGTAGATTGTTTTCTCGTCCACCCTTAGGGTCCTATACCAATCTCCAGCCTTCCCACTTAATGTCAAGCTTAAGGCATTGCACTTATGTAGTTCGTTGCGTTCCCCTAAGGAATCACATACTTGTTCAAACACTTCAATGTGTTTTCTAGAATCTTCGTCCCCATTGAATTTTTGCGTGAGTTTGGCAATTTGTACTGCCTTACTTCTAGGCTCTCTATCAGATGCGTGACGCATATTTTCCGTGATAGATCGACCTATGGTTTGAGCAAACGCTGCCAAGTCACCTATGTGAGGAGGCAGGGCCGGTGGAGGTACTCTTGGAATCATATGTGGGAGAGGAACGGGTACCGGTCTTGGCATATGTGTGGATGATGCAGGATATGGAACATAACCGGGCATAGGTCCACTCGGATAAGAGCTAGGGAGCGGTACTCGAGGAGCATAAGCAAGTGGTACTATTGGAGGTGTGGGGGCCATGTGTGCATAAGGGGCTAGAGGCACATATGGTCGAGGCCCCATATTAGGTACTACGACACTAGGTAGTGGCACTGCGCTAACTGTAGATGTCATCGGTACATTCTCTGTCAGGCTTATCCCTGGAGTGAGCACGGTGTTTTCCTTGATAGAGGGTTGAGCCAAGTTAGGGAAGCTAAAGTTTTCGCTCGGAGGCTTAGATTGCATAGAGACCCCAGGTGAAATGACGTAAGATGGGTCCATGGGGCTCATTAGAGGAGTCTCCATTTGTGATAGAGTAGGCTGTTGAGCCTTGCTCGTATCTAGAAATCTCATGGGGCCAGTTGAGAGTATATTTACCCCTCGGTTTTGCCTTTCTGATTGAATAATGCCATGGATAACATTACAGATCATTTTCTGTTGATCTTCGATGCTCGTGGCACTAGAGGTGGATTGTACAATCTCTATCCATCCTACATGGTAGGCGTGGCCAGAGTGTAGATCCGTCAACACCTCAGTGTGGAGGTCGTATGTCCAATGATCATTAATGAACAATCCTTCTAGAGTCGACGTGTTAATGGTTTCTTGTGAGGTAGAAGCAATGTTGCTCCCCGTGGTTTTACTTGTCACCAACGGTACTCTAGAGGGAACTTCTGAAGGAGGCATCTCAACAGGGCCTTCTTGGTAAGAAGTTGGCAGGATATCCACATGGACACTCTTTGGGGGTGTGGGGTCCACGTGCGATGTGAAAGGAGAGTCCACTTTCCCACCCCCTTCGTGTGCTTCATTTGCATCAGGTTCCGAGCGAGTAGCTCTACCTAATGTTTCCATGAAACGGCTAAACATACTAGTACTAGGCTGTGGAGCTTCGGGAGGTGCATGGCCTTCTCTCTCAGTGTTTTGGGTAGGGTATGCTTCCATGATTTCTGAGTCGGAGGAGGAATCACTAGCGGCTATTTTAGGGTCTTGGGTGGTGCTACCTTGTGTCCCCGCTGAGGGTCTAGAGCTTATCGTGGATGGGTAATGGTGTCCGTATGAACAGAGGCACTACCAATGTGATCGTGCTCTAACACTCGTCCAGAGCGTAAGTGCATGTGCTTTTGATACCCTAAGGTGTCAAAAAGCTGCTCTAGGAGGCCTTGTGACTAGTTTTTAGCGTGTTTTTTGTTTGTTTTTTTGCTAGATTTTTTAGAGCGTGTCGTGGAATGGGCCGTGTGATAGCTCAAAACGAGCGTATCGGTCAGAGGGTTGTGCCGTGCTTTACAGCCCTCCGTTTGGTCACTCTATGCCCTCGGAATCCCTAAAACTGTCAATTTCCAGTAGGGAATTAGGCCCAAACTAGAAAGTCTAAGGGTGCAAGTGGGAAGAGAAAGGAGGAGAGTGGAGGACTTGTCCCACATGCTCTCATTCTCTCTTGAGGGAGTAGGGTATATATATAAGAGTGTGTCTAGTATATATCATAAGACTGATGACTGAGGCCTGGGCCTGGGCTTGGGCTTGGGCTTGGAAAAATGATCCCGATCTATCTTTTATACAAACCAACCCGTCCGTTTTAAGAGTCACGTTTTTTATTTTCGAGAAATTTAGCCACCCGCTCGCTCGCGTTTTTAATTTCCGTTTTTTATTTTATTTTATTTATTTTTTCTTTTTGGTACAGAAAATACGGAAATTGATAACGCAGATATGCAAAAAATGCAGAAAACGCAGATATGCAGAAAATTGAAAAACGCAAAAAATTACAGGAAATTGCAGAAATTGCAGAAAAAAACGCAAAAATTGCAGAAAATGCAGAAATTGCAGAAAATTAAAAAAAACGCAGAAATGCAGAAATTGCAGAAACTGCAAAAAAAACGCAGAAATTGCAGAAAATTAAAAAAACGCAAAAATGCAGAAAATTGCAGAAATTGAAAACGCCGAACTTGAAAATGCAGAAATTGCGGAAATTGAAAAAACGCAGACAATAGCAGAAATTGAAACTGGACAGCAAATGCAGAAAACGCAAAAAACAAAAATCTCCACGCACTCCTTCCCTTTCTTTCCTATGATAGAAATTGCACCACAAGGAAGCGTAAAGTGCTAACCGAACTTAGTGTAGGGCATATCCCCGGCAGCGGCGCCAAAAATGTGCGCTCCTTGCCGCACTGTCGAAGCAAGGGACTTGCCAATACACCGTATGCGAGCCACAAACGGCTCCAAGCACACAACAAGCCTAAACTAGCAAGCTCAAGGAAACAAAGGGTGTGTCACTCACCGCTCTACGCTCGCCTTCGTGGTGGATTCCTCGCCGCGATGAAGAAGAAGCTGCAGTCGTGCCGCGCTCAACCGCTTCGCCACCGTCGTGCCTTCGTAATGCTCGATCGCACACACACTCTCCCTCTCTCTCTCTCACACACACACACACACAAGGAGGTGAAGAAGAAGAAGATGGAGATGGAGCAAGAGCACTCTTCAATTGCACAAATGAGAGAATGAGTAAAAATTAGGTTTAGTTGGCTTTTATAGGAGCTCACCCCATTCACACTTGGGCGCCCATGCTTAGCCAACTAATCCCTTGAATGTCCAAGTTAAAGTGCGCCTCTCATCGGCGATCACTCTTATCCCTTTCCTATTGGTCCGACAAGCCCGGTACCTGACTCTAAATATTACAACGTTTATAGATCATAGGGTGTCCGTGTGCCGTGAGGGTTAACACAGTGTTATATGACCCCCCAAAGTTTCAAAATTAAAATGCTGAAAATGAACAAACAAAAAATCAAAGTGCCACAATGTAAAATCTTAAGCTGGAAGAGAAATCTCAGCTTGATTGGGTACTTCACTCACATGTATCTCCTATGGTACTAGAGCCCTAGAGGTTCCCAATGTGGGCTTTTCCTTGAAAAGCAAAAAACCCAAGGCATACAAAATAAGCACACACATCAAAAGTAAATCAATGAGAAAAGACTTTTGGGGGCTCAAAAAAAAGGTAATCAGTCAGGCGATGATTTCATGAGAAATTCCTTTTATTATAGCTTAACTACAAAGTCTTCTAGGTATAGCCTCTATTCAGCCCTCGAACATGAAATACTTGGCTCTCGCGATTAAACAACTTAATTGACCAGACAAAATTAAGAAGCTTATCCATGGTATTAATAGTCGATCTCTAGTGCCTTTCAATCGTTAAATTAGCAACCCCAGACTTGTTTAATTTTTTACCTTTACATATGTTTGTGAATTTAATTATATTGAAATTTAATCTTTATTGTTGACAAATGGTTTAAAATTCTGTTACCAATCAAATTGTCTGCCTACAACTGCATATGCGTTTTAATTGCTTATGAGAATGCGATTACTATGCCAATGTTGTTTGATTTTGTAGTGACTGAAGAAGGCTAAGGACATTCATCTCAAATGCTCTTCCACCTCCGCAAACGAGCTTCAACTCAATAGCTTCCGAGGACGGAATCTACATCAGGAAGGGGGGCATGTTAACCCTCAGGGCTCACGGACACCCTATCACCTACGACGGACGTTGTATTATTTACTTGTAGAGTCAGACCGGGCTTGTCGGTCCAACAGGAAAAGGGTAAGAGTGATCGCCAATGAGAGGCGCACTCTAACTGGAACATTCAAGGGATTAGTTGGCTAAGCATGGGCGCCCAAGTGTGAATGGGGTGAACTCATATAAAAGTAAACTAAACGTAAAATTCACTCATTCTCTCATTTGTGCAATTGAAGAGTGCTCTTGCTCCATCTCCATTTTCTTCTTCTTCATCTCCTTGTGTGTGTGTGTATGTGTGAGAGAGTGAGAGAGGGAGAGAGAGGGAGTGTGTGTGCGATCGATCATTACGAAGGCACGACGACGGCGAAGCGGTTGAGCGCTGCGTAGTGGCGTCTCCCTCTTCTTCGTGGCAAGGAATCCTCCACGAAGCAAGCGTAGAGCGGTGAGTGACACACCATCGCCATCTTTGAGCTTACTAGTTTAGGCTTGTTGTGTGCTTGGAGCCATTTGTGGCTCCCACGCAGTGTATCGGCAAGCTCCTTGCATTGATATGTGCGACATACGCACACACTCTCTATCTCTCCCTCTTTCCCTCTTTCGTATCTTTCTCTCTCTCTCTCTCCCTTCGTATTGAGTAGCGTTAAATGGTAACCTTGCATTTGCACTAAATTTCTACTCAAATGTATATATTTTTTATCAAAATTTTAACCTAGTGTTCATTCTCTCTTTCCGTAATAGCCTTTTTCCATACAAACACCTTACCCCTATTAGATCTTTATGCATTTACATCATATTTCTCTCTTCATGCTGAATGTAAATAGTAAACTTAATTCTACTCTCCTAGCTTTTTTACTGTTTTGCTGCATATTCTTTTAACTAATTACCTTTACTAATTTAAATACCTATCTACATCCCATAATTTGTAAATAAATAATTTATGGGCACTTATCTTACCCATCTTCTCTCAAGGGTAGGGTTAACCTTGTAGGCCTTCCCTTCCCCACCACTATGTGACCCAAGTCTTGGATCATTTACTTGTGTTGGTCAACAAATATTAAATATAATGTATATCCCCAATAAATCAAACTTTATTGGATCCTACCTCATTTTTTAAATGTGGATTCTCTTTTGAAAAAGCATGCTACACCTTGGATGCATGCTAAAGGGCCCCCTACAAGGAGACTTGGTTCAAAAGGTGTTTTGGATGCATCTTGACCACCTTAGCTCATGGGTATACTTGAGGAACACTCCAAAATCAGCTTAAACACTTTGAGAAGGTCAACTTTTCCTTTTACAGCACCCAATTTTGAGTTACAGGCTGAAAGTTATGGTGAAAACAAGGTATTGCGGACACTGTTACTGCAAGGTCAAAGTTACAATCAGGTAAACCACAAAGGTGAAAAGTTTTCTTGACTTATCCAACATTCTAAAATACCAATGGGGAGTTAAAAACCACTTGCATGTGGAGGGGTCGGCTCAAGATGCTTCCAGAGACACAACAAACAGGATGGGGACACTCTGCAGGGGCCACTGGAGGGACATCATGGTGGGGCCCACATACATCAACCCTTATGGAGCCTCCACGACCTAAAAGGCTATTTTTAATGAAAAAATAAGTCCCTTATTTGCATAATTGAAGGAATGGTCAAAAGGGAACCTAACTATGGTTAATTACCTACCCTAGTCAAGTTTAACCTAACCCAAGGTCTTCTACAACTATAAAAAGGCCCTTTGGCAAGCACAAAAATACACACACCTAGTCCATTGCTACAAATAAGCTCCTCTAAGGTTAGGGAAGCCCTAATCTCTCTCTTCTCTTGTCTCCCTATCCATTTCCTAAGCTCGCTATCATAAGCGGCACCATAGAGAGAGCATCAATATGCTATTGCTACCATTCTCTTGCAAATATTTCTCTTACCATACTCATCCCTAAATAAGGATTGTAGATTCTATATGAGAGCAAGGATATCAAGTTCAATGATCTATCTCATGGTTTGATCAACAAATTGTTGCAATTGGGGTGTCATCGTCACACTTTTGCTCTAAACGCATGTAAAATTGGTAAGCCTATCTTGGCAGCTTCTCATATTTTGTGCTCATTGGGTTGCTTGTTTGTTGAGGAAGTTTTTTGTGCACCATGGTTTCTATTTGCTTGTCTTCTCTCCTTATGTTGTGTGTAAGTAAGTCTTGGGGCTGCATAGATGGAGAAGAGCTCTCTATGCATGCCGCCTTATGTGTGTAAGTAGTCTCTTCTTTTGGGAACTGAAAGGAGTTGTCAAGTATTTGTGCATTATGGTGTTTTTAGTTTTGAGGTTTTGTGCTTGCTTTTCTTAGACGTATATGAGCAGTAATATAGTGAAGGTCAATCTTTGCATGTGAGTTTGTGCAATGTTCAAAGGGATTTCTTAAGGAGTGTGTGTTGAATGGTTGAAGGGCATTTTGTGTTGAAGCACATAAGGAAGGTGTGAGTGTGTGTGTGTGTGTGTATGGTTTGTTTCGGTTTCCTTCTTTCTCCATAAAAGAGGGTGGTGTCCCTAATAAATATGCGTGTGTAGGGTCTCACGGAGTGGTTGTCTGGTGGGAGCCTTGAGTTGAGCCCCATCTCCAAAAATCTGCTCTCATAAAAGTGGTGCCCCCACTGAGGAACTTTCCTAATTGCCTTCTATTCTCCTCATGAAGAATAGAGTTGCACCATATGCTTTTCATCTTTCACAACGCATCAGAATTAACATTTGTGTAGATCGCAAAATTGTTTTACCAACAACGCATTGTTTTTATGTTTGGAGCAAAAAGACTTGGTGAAATCTTGGCATCTCCAAATCCCATCATTCTTCCATTCATTAATTATGATGATTCATTTGATGTTCATGTTTTTATTTTGTTTTGAGGCAGGGACAAGAGGCGCTTAGATAGCGATCCACTCAAAAAAGAAACTTTCTTCAAGAGAAAAAAAAAGGAGAACACATTGTCACATGAACCAACCTGGAGCTACTTCTCCTTTTACACCCATAGCTCGTCAATCTGTGCACATCATAATTGCTACAAAATTTAGATTTCAAGCAACTATTAGGAGAATTTTTGGACCCACTCACCTTAATGAAATTAATGCCTCAATCAACCCTTTTATTTTGCCTATGACAAATTATGAACTAACACTTGATGTATATATTTTTATTTTGATGTGATCACTCATCGTAGTCAAAACTTTGTGGTACACAAGCCTCCTTGTATTGTAAAAATGTCAAGAACTTGTCCTACCTTTCATTCTAAAAATGGTGAGGATGCACAAGAATTTTTGGATAATTTGGAGATGGCACACCTCATCTCTGGGAGAGATCAAGAAGAGGTAAAGCTGCGTGCTTTTCCACTCATTCTCAAAGGGGAGGCTAAGGCATGGTACGAGGCCTTGCCACCTCAAAACAAAACCAATTGGGAGAGGCTACGTGAAAATTTTCTTGCCAAATTTGGGCAAGGAGATACTCCAGAGGGTCTTTGGAATTGTCTACTTCAACATAAACAGGTATTCCTTGAAGACTACCCATCTTATGACTCGGCCGTTTTCCTTAACCTATGGGATAGATGGGAGGCTACCTTACAAAACCAGGTGGTGCACCAAACTTTCTAAAGAAAGATAGGTTCATGGCTGGCTTGTATCCAATTTTGAAGACCAAGGTAGAGTTAAAATTCCCATCAACATTTGAGGAAGCACGTGAGGTGGCCATGGTCCAATTCAAGAAGTTAAATTTTCAAGCACATAGAACAAGGGACCTAAATGAAGTCATTGAGAGGGATTCTTCACCAAGCATGGGAGCACAAGTTAGGGGCTCTCTTGCCCAAACTTCACAAATAGGGGAAGGATCACAACAAGAGATCTTGCAAAGATTAACTCAACAACTAGAGAGTCTCACCTTGAATCTAGTGCAAGGCCTACCCCAACAACGACAACCAAGAGAAGGGAATCGCAATCAACGACGTCAAGCACAAGAGTTGAGATGCTGGAATTGCAACGAAGTTGGTCATGGCATGTATAATTGCCCTCACCCTCAAAGGCTTCTAGGGGACATATACCCTCCTAGACCCCCTCCGCTCATGGTGCAGCAAGAGCATGCTCAGGCCTCGCAAATTCTTCGTCGACCACCACCAGTGGCAAACATCCCTCCTATCCCACTAGTGGAGGAAGAGAGGGGAGTAAGTGTCATAAAGCTGGAAGAGGAGATAGAGGTGAGCCCTATACATTTTGATGTTATGCCAGCAGAAAAGCGCACAAGAGCACACAACAAGGATGAATACACAAGGAATGAAGAGTCAGAACCTGCAAGGAAGGAGAGGAAGAAAAAGTCAAAGAAGGAGGAAGGAGGCAAGAAGCAGAGGTCAAGGCGAAGGGAGATCGGCATCAACGATTTTCCATTAGTAAAGAATATGGAACCCTACAACATCTTAGAAGATTTGCAAACTCAAAAGCCCAATATTTCTTGGCCTCAACTCCTACATCTATCACCCAAGGTGAGAAAGCACTGGTCCAAACTTGTAAGCACAAGACTCCCAAGAAAGAAAGAAAAGGTGACAATAAAGGCATTGACTTCAAAGCCACAACAAGATGTGGAACCTATTGTAGATGCTTATGTAAGGGGTAGGAAGGTATCGAATGTGTATGTTGATGGTGGAGCACAAATGTGTGTCATCACGGAAAGAGCCATGAATAGACTAGGGCTTGAAATCACTAAATCCTCTAATTGTCAAGCTAGGCTGGCCAACAATGCAAGTGTGAAGTGCCTAGGGATCATCGAGAATGTAAAAGTTTCTGTATGTAATATAGATGCACGTGTGGACATGTATGTTATGCCAACCAAGGGGGAGGGCTATCCCATCATCCTAGGGAGGCCTTGGCTCATTGCTGTGAATGCAGATCAAAATGGGGACGAGGACAATTGATTCTCAAAATAGGGGCAACATGTAGTATACGATTGGCATGAAGGAAAGCAGCTCGACATCAACTATGAGACCACGGCTGATGAAGAAAGTGAAGAGAGTTTTGGCTCAAGCGACGAGGAAGGTTCAACCACTACATCCAATAGCGAAGAAGAATCATCTTTGGAGGTAATGGGAATCATCTTCAACACATCAAAAACTCCATCAATAGAGGTTGACCCAACAAAGGAGCAAACAAAGGATGACAAAGGTGACCACAAGCACTTTGAAGACTTTGAGAGGATGCTTGCAAAAGATCTTACCCCTGAGGAGAAGCGGTCCTACATCGATATGCTCAAGAGGTATCCCAATTTTTTTATCACTGATTACTCACAAATTAGAGGTGTGGATGTTATAGAGCATGGCATAGAATTAAAACCAGGTACTAAACCTGTGGCTCAAAAGCTAAGGCGCCTAGGAAAAATACAATAAGAGGCACTTTTGACAGAGGTTAACCTACTCCTCAAAGCTGGTTTCATTTACCCTGTGTCTAACTCTGAGTGGGTGTCCCCAATTGTAGTAACTCCTGAAAAGAACGGAAAATGGAGAGTCTGTTTTGACTACAAACCGCTCAATGCTGCAACAAAGAGGGATCATTTTCCTCTTCCTTTCCAAGATGAAATCTAACGAAGTAGCCGGCTATGAATGTTACACAGTGTGTGATGGGTATTCAGGGTATTTTCAAATTAGAATAGCAGAATAAGATCAATTAAAAACCACTTTCATCACACCTTGGGGTTTCTTTGCCTATAGAGTGATGCCATTTGGGCTCACAAATGCTCCTAGTACCTTTATAAGGTTTACAACTCTTGTCTTTCAGCCCTTCTTTGGAAAGTCAATTAGGGTTTTTATGGATGACTTCTGTATCTATAGTAGCCGAAGACTTCATTGCCAAAAAGTTGAGGAGGGGCTTAGGAGGCTTCATCAATTTGGGGGACATCTTATCCTGAGAAGGGTCACATTGCAGAGTCACAAGTGGTATTGCTAGGTCATGTGGTTTCTTTGCAAGGAATTCAAGTGGATCCATCAAAAATAAATGCTCTCTTGTCACTACAACCACCAACGACAACCAAGGAGCTCATGACTTTCAACCACAAAGTAAGGTACATGTCTCGTTTCATTCACCTTCTAGCAGAAGCTATTGCACCTTTGCACAAGCTAGCAAAACAAACCCAGTAGAATTTTCGGCCCTCTTAGGTTGGCCGAGATAAACGCTTCAGTAAATCCTTTTATTTTACCTCTCATTAGATACGACCTTAGTTTGGATGTCTATATTTTTGTTTTGTTTTAAGAATTAGGTCATGCATAGACAATGGATAATGGCCCAGGAATAGAGGTTTTTCCCTTCATTTCACTACACGCATTAAAGTAAAACATTGCAACTAGTAGAAAAATCCATTTTCAACAACGTATGGTGTTCATGTTTAGTGCCCAAAGAGTAGGATGTTTTTATTTTGTTGTAGAATAGATCGCAATTCAAAAAATATTATTGAAAAAACAAAAACGCGCGTCATTTTGGAATCAATTCAATGGAGAGCCAACGCCAAATGTTTGGATATCCTTTTATCTTTGGAGACCCTGGAGAGGATGCAGAATTATTTTTGGCGAATTTCAAGATGTCTTGCCGTATCAAGAGGATAGTAACTGATCAAGAACGTGTAGAAATTTTTGAGGTGGTCCTTAGGAAAGATGCTAGCACTTGTGTTTTGACTCTTTCCCTGAGGAAGTTAAGGGGAATTACACAGAAGTTTTGAATCATTTCAAGAAATACTTCTTTGATCCCAAAACACTCAAAAAACTATGGCAAGACATTGTTTCTCATAAGCAAAAAGACTTAGATGACTACTACTTGTACAAGCAGAGTATTTCTATGTCTTTGGGCTGTATGGGTGAGAAATGTTGCTAACCCTGGTGATGGTGCATAATCCTAAAGAAGGAGAGTTCATAGCCGGAACTCTTTCCTGACCTTAAGGTAAAAGTTGAGGGGGTGCACCTGC
>NW_028221398.1:163382-202043 GCF_014529385.1 Adiantum capillus-veneris | reverse complement strand
AAATTGATTAGTTCAGCTTTCTAAATACCAAGCACGAGGAGATTTCAACCAACAAAGGTGTTACATTGCACACCTCTTGTCCTTTTATGACAAGAGCGAACTGCGTTACATAAACTTCCTCAAATATGTCACCATTCAAGAAAGCAGTAACAATGTCTGATTGATGTACATCCCAACCAAAATGAGCTGCCAATGCACATAGAAAATGCACAGTAGTCATACGACAAGTGGGAGCAAAAGTCTCTTCATAATCTATGCCTTTTTGTTGTGCATAACCCTTTGCAACAAGTCGAGCCTTATGGCGATCGATCTCACCATCCGGCTTGCGTTTCAACTTGTAAACCACTTCGTACCAATGGCCTTTTTGCCAGGAGGCAAATCACATAAAGTCCATGTGTCATTCTCTATAAGTGCATCATATTCTGATTTCATGGCAGCAATCCAATTTTCTGAATTCTGTGCTTCATCAAAGGACAGAGGCTCCTCAACATCATGTAAACTAGACACAGCCCAAAGCATAACAATCTGATGCATAAGATGCATGGCGAGAGCCTGAACGAGTACGACTAGATAAAGTGCATCCAATTTACTGTCACGCAAAGTGTGCACCAGCTATTTTGGCATACCTCTAGCCTGCTCATTTTCAGCCCTTTCCTCATCAAGTACATCATGTACATCTGCATCAGTAATAGGCTGTTCTAAAACATTTTCAGAAACCCCCATAGGCTGTACATTTGCCTCATTGGAACTTACATTCGTATTTCCACCACTGAAAAGAGGCAACAAAGTGTCATAAATGTCCTGTGAGCTTACATTACTGTCTCTAGTACATGACAGCAAGGGTTGAACAGAATCTTCCACAAACACTACATCCCGTGAAACCAGAATACGTTTTGTTTGCGGATGATACAACCTGTAACCTTTGCTTTCAGCACTATAACCAACAAAAATACATTTGACAGCCTTATCATCCAATTTTCTGCGCTGCACTTGTGGCACCAAAGCATATGCCAAACAGCCAAAAACACGCATGTGCTCAATAGAAGGTTTTCTATCATGCCATGCTTCATATGGAGTAATAGACTGCAAAGCTTTCGTAGGACACCTGTTAAGTACATAAGTGGCACACATGATGGCCTCAAGCCAAAAAGAATGCGGCAAAGCTTGACTTTTGACCATACATCGTGCCATTTCCGTTAGTGACCTGTTTCCTCTCTCAGCAACACCATTTTGCTGAGGTGTATAAGGCACTGTACATTGGTGTTTTATCCCATGACTAGCCAGAAATGCATTAAATTCATGAGACATATACTCCCCCCCTCGATCGGAACGGAGGGTGCCCATAATACATTTTGAGACATTTTCAGCCATAGCCAAAAATTGTTTGAAGCACATAAAAACTTCGGACTTTGCTTTAAGCGGAAATACCCATGCATGCCTGGAGTAATCATCAATGAAAGTCACGAAGTACAGGTAATTGCCCAAGGACGGAGTTTGCATGGGCCCACAAACATCACTATGCACAAGCTGCAACCTGCATGTGGCCCTAACTGAACCATCCTTTGGAAACTTAGAACGCTGCATTTTACCCAGAATACAGCCTTCACAAACATGTTTGATAGGTGCTTCAAGAGGCGGCAAAGAAGCAACCATATCAGATTTCTGCAAACGCAGCAAACTGGCAAAATTCAGATGACCAAAACGTGCATGCCAAAGTTTTGCATCTGAAATAGCCCTTGAATCTGCAACAGCATTTGCAAAATTTTGTCCACACTTGTCATACAAAGTGTGCTTATACAGCCCACGGCACAAAAGCCCAGATGCAACAATTTCATCACCAAAACTGAGATCATGAACTGTACATCTGTCATCCACAAATTTGACTACAAGTCCAAGTCTAGCAAGTGCAGATACAGACAATAGATTCTTCTTGATCCCAGGTACATAAAGTGCATCAACAAGTGTGAAGGAACTGCCATTAGCAGCAGTGAGCACAATCTTTCCAACTCCCTGAACTGGATAAGAGGCGTTGTTGGCACAAGTGACTGAATTCCCATGAGGGACAGACTCGAGAGAGGTAAACAATTCACGATGTGAGGTAATGTGCTTTGTAGCACCACTGTCGAAATACCACACATGTGAATCTGCAGCAACTGACAAGCATGTATCATGGACAGCAGGATTGTAAGTGCACTCTTCGCTAAAAGCCCATTCTGCATCAACATCAGCATCACAATCTCCTTTCACAGAAGACTCAACAATGGCTGCATTTGTAGTGGAACCAGCATTTGCAGTGGAACCACCCTCTTTCTTCTTAGCCTCTTTGGCCTTCAACTTAGGACACGACTTGATCAAGTGATCATTGGCTTTACAATAATGGCAACGCATCTTCTTTTTGCCCTTATCACCAGAATTGCCAGACGAAGTGCTGCCAGCAGAAGCATTAGGAACAGAATTTTTGCCACTCGCAGCAGAACCATAAGAAGTGGCTGCATTACTGTTACCACCCTTTCTTTGAGAAGCAATAAAAGCCTGTTCAACTGCACGCTGCCTAGTCCTGTTTTTTCTGGAAAGTGACTCTTGCAGCAGCAATGTGCATAATGCATCAAACTTGACAACTTCAGGATTTCCTTGGGTCATCAGTCTCCAAGTACTAGCAAAAGTCTGGTAGGAATCTGGTAAGGCATCAAGAACAGTCTGCACAAGGGAACTGTCAGAAATGACTTCACCTGCAGAAATGAGTTGCTCATTGATATCCTTGACACTAGCAAGGAAAGTGTCCATATCATCTTCCTCATGCATAATCTTCGACTCTAGCTCTTTACGCAGCAAAGCAATTTTAGCCTCATTGCGGCTTGCATAAAGACTTGCTAGAATATCCCAAGCCTGTTTTGCAGATTTTGCTGAACGGATGTGAGGAATAATGGTGCGCTTCACAGACAACGCAATCAATGCATGAGCCTGTGCATCCTTAACATCCCAACGAGCTTGTTCTGCTGTAGGCAAAACAACTCTAACAGCTGCAATCCTTGCAGCAAGACCTGCAACATCCTCAATATCGCCTACATCTTCAGAACCAGGACGTACATCAATGCCCTGCACAATGTTCCAGACACCTTTTGACACAAGAACGTGTTGCATCATATAAGCCCACATAGGGTAGTTGTCCCCATCCAACCTGTCCTCAGCAGCAAACATCTTGAACACATCTGTGTTGTTGTTGTCAGCCATGGTAAATGCTGCACCTGATGTGAAAACTGCCCGAAAATAGGAGAAATGGAGCGGGAACAACTTGTGCTATATAGCACAAACCGTAGAAGACTATAAGGCACCTGTTATGCAGAAAACGGCACTGACAGAAAATCTGCACAAAATGACGAAATAACCTGTGCAGTACTGCCCGTAGTGGAAACGGAGGCCGAAATGAGCCCAAATCAAAATTCTGAGCAGACCGAGCTCTTCGAGCTCGCCCAAAATATTTTGTCGACCTACGAACGCTTGCCAAAGCTCACTGAAATCGGAGAAAGTGAGCAGGCGTGTGCTGGAGCAGCTGGCGACTAAGCCCGGGAGGACATGACCTGCTCTGATACCAATTGTTGGAATTAGGGTTGCAGAGAAACACACACAGCTTGGAGAAGACGAAGGAAGCTCAAGGCACACAATAGAGAGTATATTACTTAGTGTGCAATGGAAAGATAGATAGCCCTAGAGTGATGGAGTATATACAATGCACGGGGGAAAAAACCTCCTAAAGAGGGAAAAAATGCCCCGGCGGTCCTAGTGTGTTCACACACATCACTACCACATGTATATGGTAACATCGATTAAGGCACACGACGGGCAAGAATCCTACGGGACACCAAAAGTACTAGGCTAAGTTAGCAAAAAGGTACTATGCCAGATTCTTAGGCCAATCAATGAGATGGCCTATCAACTCAAGTTGCCCAACCATTGGCTCATACACAATGATTTCCATGTGAGCCTACTAAAGCCTTACAAAGGAGAGACACCTCAAGAACCAACTATTGGAGACCCACCGGAGATCGAGGACCAAGAAGAGGTGCTACAACGCGAGTCCATTCTCCGACATGAAGACAAGGTACTAAGAGGTGGTAAGACTATTCGACGATATCTTATTAAGTTTAAAAATTATCCTTTTGAAGATGCTAGATGGATGCAAAGCATACAATTAAAGGATAACCTAAACCTTGTCAATGCTTCCCTAAAGTAAGAAAATGTACAAATGTTAAAAATGAACAAAGTTTTTATCTTATAAGACTCTCTTTTTCTTTATTGTGCACAAAAATGAAGTAGTATGCATGCTTAGATCAAGTTTGCGGAGACTACGTCATCCAAACACCAAGTAGAGCTTGCCACTCTACTATGGAAGACTGATAGGACTAATGTGCATACATGCTTGTGGCAGCTTAGGCTCTCAAGCGCCAAATGGACTAGTCATCCATTTTGGAACGATGTCGTAGGGTAGCATAGGGATCCTCTACCCGCTAGGAAAAGGACTAATAAATATGCTTTGTCTTCTCTACCCCATAGTCAAGGATGACTATGATTTTAAGAGAGAGGTAATGTCATAATAATCAATATCTAATTCTCCTAAATGATTTTCTCATGTTAAACTGATCATTTAATATGGGGAAGTGCCAGGGGAGAAAAAGATAGAATATTGGTTAAGCTAGCAGACAGGCCACAGTAGGGATCCAAAGGAGGGAAAATAGAGATCCAAAGGGGGGGGGCATCTGCAAAAGATCAATGTGCAACAATGGGCTTAAAAGACCCTAAGGTTCAGCCCATTAAGACTTCCAAAATACTAAGGTTCCGAAATTCAAAGGTTGTGTCCAAAGGCCAAACACTAGGGAAATTGGATGCTTAGTGTGTGTCACAAAAAGTCTTTATCAATCCCTACATAGGAGGGAGCGAGCCTTGCAAGTAGGGGATGAGAGAGAAACTCACACACACACACACACACACACACACACACACAAGCTCCCTTTACACAAAGGGAATGAGGGACACATGTCAGCTCCCTAGCCAGATGCCCACAAGGTGTACCCAATTCCTATTGGATGGCCTTGGACGTGGACCAATGAGAATTAGGCTAGAGTAAATGTAGTTTAATTATTTTAAAAAACACTCAATAAAAGAACCAATAAGAATTAAGCTCTCTAGAAGAATATTGGACAGTCTCCCAAGGGGACCAATGAGCATTCAACAACCCAATGGCTTGCCTGATTCCTATTGGCCAGGAGGCAAAGGGGTCCAATGAGAGTTTAGTTGAATTAAATAATTACCTAAAGCTCTCACAAAAGGGGAAAGGGGGACACATGTTAGAAGGCTATCACTTATAGTGCTTAATTTCCATTGGCTAAGCCTGGGGAGGTCCAATAGGACTATAGCAAGAGAAAATTGGATGGGGGGTCGACCAAGAGAGAGAGAGGGGCTGATTTTTTCAAGGAATTATCACACACACACACACTCACACAATCTCATGTGTGAAGCAAAGACGACTCTCTCTCCTTCTCTAGCTTTAATGGAAATATTACCACCTACTCCAAGCTTGTGAGAAGGGAGGCCTACACCAACAACTCTTGGATTTGTGATGCAAATCCAACCAGGAGCCAAGCTTCAATGCATGCTCATCTCCTCTACCATGCTAATTACTAAGCTAAGCTATGCTAATATGAGTGATTATGTGAAGAGATGTACATCTTTTTCGTAAGAATACTCCTTCTTCCTCTCAATCTACTCTCATACCCCACTAGCTCTCACCATCTTCGAAGGTGTGTGAGGTCCTGGGTTTGAGACCGTGAGGGAATTGATGTTGTGTTTGATAAGTGTTTTGCTTAGTGCATGAACTTTCCATCTTCATTGCACTAGCTTGTATTGAAGGAACACAAAGGATTGTATTGTAAAATGTCTCTCTTGATGGGAGAAACCATAATACAAAGCCTTTGAAGGGGGGACCGGATCCATGCAAATCCGGTCCTCAACTGTTGCCAATAACTTAATTTCGCTCTCTTTTGAAGTATTGTTCATGCTATCTAACTAGGTGTTATGCTTTTTGTTGCTTTCTCCACCCAAGCACTCTTGTTATTCTTATTAGGAAGCTATACTAATGAAATTCTCACTATGTTCATGCTATTTTCTGCTACACACAAGTTACTAGACCATTAAATGTTACAAATATGATTGGACCCCTCTAAGCCTAGCCAATCACATGCATAAAGCATATCAAGCAACAAGGGTAGCATTAGGAAAAGTGTTCTCCTTACCCCTTTGAGAGAGAGGGTTTAATAATACATAGATATTTTGATAATTAATCTAAATGCTCATTGGAACCCTCTTTAGCCTAGCCAATAGGATTCAAGCTAGAACACCATGTGGATAAACATGGGGAGAACCTGACATGTGTCCATGTGCCTCTTGAGGAAGGGGTGCCCTTTGGGTGAGTGAGAGGTTAAGTCAAACATTACCCTAGATTTGGGGCTCGCCCCTTCCTTTGTAGGGCACCTATTTGACTCAAGCCCTCAAGCACCTTACCCTCCAAGCATGGGAAGCTTCTCAAGAACCTTAGTGAGCAAGTACATGCTTAGTATGAGCATGGGTTCTCTCTCTCATGCCCCTAGCTTGTAGGCTAGGCCCCCCTCTTTGTAGGGCTCACCTTTGACTTGGACTTGGACACCTCAAGCACAAGGCCAGCTTGGCCAAGGACCTTAGCCATCAAGCATGCCTAGCACTTTAACTAATAAACACCTAAAGCATGGGCCTAGCTTAACCTAAGGCCCTAGCTGTAAGGACAACTTCTAACACTAACCTTTGGAGGTCTTTAATGAAGCTAGCTCTAAGGTTTTTCAAGCTCCATTAGTTGGCATTGATCTTTGATAGACCATCTCCCATTTGGACCCATTGCCTTTGGTCCTGTGTTGAGATACATCCATAAGCATGTGTCTATATTCTTACTCTTATTCCCATTTATTCTCCCACATTAAATGATTAGTTCAATATGAGAAAATCGTTTGGGCTAGTTAGATATTAGATTTTATGACAGAGCTCACACCCCCGACAATATGGTCGGATTTAAATTGGCTGGGTTTTGGTTCCATAAGGCCGCCTGCACATGCTCAACACTTTAAGATTGCACCCATTCTAATCCTTGGTCGACAGATCCCGTAGGGAAGGTCCACATGATGACGAGACACTTTTTCTTGGCTTCTGAATTAGGTAGTCCTTTTCATGCCCTGCTTGCTTGCTCTAGCCTCACTGGATTTCCTTTGCTGTAAGCAATCAAAAATTTCTAGCTTACTAGAGTCCATTCTTGTGTGCTTAAGAAAAGAACATGCAATGTGAGGAATTAGCTTGGTAGGCATTCCTATACTCTAGCGTTGTAGAAGAAAATCGACCACTTCCATTCAAGCTCAAAAAAAAATTATCACCCCTAAAAACTTGAAAACCCCGAAGCCTCAAGGTCCCTTGTAGTGGACATTTCACACCAACCTGAAGCCTAAAATTCTCATAGTACGCGTATCTTGTGATATCCCAAAAAGGAAATCTTGCTCCAAAGGATTCATTGTCTTCTCTTTTTGCACGCCTTGTGAAGAGGTGCTCCACAAGAGTGGAGAGTGACTTCAAAAATTATTTTGTAAAACTTTTTGGAGTATTTTTCATTGCACACGAAGACTAGATACTGCCCAAAAAAACGGGTAAGACCTTCTTTGAATTACACATTAAGAGACACCATGGCTAAGGAAATATAACTATTTTTGAATGCCAAGATTTAAATACCTGGAAAATCAAAACAAAGGGGTAATTAATGAAGAAGCAGTTGTGATCCACAACCATTGGGAGAGGGAGAGAGAATTGAGACTAGGTAGTCTCAAGCACAATTCATAGCACGAATGAGCAAGCATTAGGGATTATTCTCACCGTTGTGGGGGACAATTACATCCACTACCTAGATAACTGCACTACTTCCTATGATGCATGGGTCACACTTGAGAGACACTTTGGAGCCATAGCCAAGCACTCCAAAGTTTCTCTCAAAATGCAACTCTATGGTCTCACCATGGAACTAGGAGAAGATCTCCGATATATAAAGACTTTAGGAGGATCTTTTGTTTCTACGTCATCAAGGAACATAATAACAAAGAAGAGGTGCATACACTGCAACCGCACCAACCACAGATCTGCTCGACAAATGTTACAAAATGAACCCTTGTGTGCATTGTTGTAAAAATAATCATGGGTCAATTGGTGTTTGTACAAAGATAAAGGCAAAGTCAACATCACTGAAGAATCTAGTGAAGAAGACAATGGAGCAATATCCTACGTAGATGTAGTCTGAGACACTCACATTATCCTACACCCTAGTTGCTTACAACTCTTAGGGGAGGAATTTTTGCCCTGCACCCTTGTTGTCTACCATTCTCAAGGGGAGGGATTTTTGGCCTACACCCTATTGTCACCACTCTCTAGGGGAGACATTTGTTTGTACACCTATCTAGATGGGAGACTTAGACCCCACTAAAAGGTCTCTTTGACATTTGATGTGCTCAGACACAAAACGAAAGAGTTGGTGCTACACGAGCTCTTTCCCATGTCACAAAGGAACACACAAGGTGCCAAATCCCTGTAGAAAACTTAGGATAAGGGTGATGATAATGGAATTGACGTGTCAAAGGTGGGCTCTCATGAATCCATAGAGTTTGTCACCTCATGGAATCCACCCTAAGCTCATTATAACACAAGCCCCCAAATTGTACAAAACCCTAGAGTCCTCAAGGCATCAAAAGTATCTCAAGGGATTGAGGGAACTAAAAATTACAAATCTAAGATAATTGAAGGAGTTCTCAGTTATGTGTCCGATATATGTAACTTCAACTCACTTTGTGGTGTTTGATAAATTGGACGATGGTCATAATGTTGGTAAGCTAGCTATGGAGGCTAGATTAGCTCTTACCAAGGGTCTACCAGAGAAGTTAAAGAAATTTCCTCGTGCTCTCGAGGAAAATGCAAGATTCTCCTTCAACCAAAATTTGATTGAGAGATCATTGAGCTGTTCCTTTGGAACATCAAACAAGCACCAATGTTCGACACGATACTTGAACAAGATGAAAACATTCTAAAGTGGCTGGGTTCAAAATTGAAGGCCAACGTAAAAACCATGGAAACGCTCAAGACTTTGATGAAGCACTACAAGAAAGGGCTACCTCAAGTTAAAAGATAGCTCTCGAAGAGCCTATCGTTGGAAGGGAGTGCTTTGGCAAGTCCTTAGCTAGGGATCCTTAGCCAGCTCTCTCTAATGAGCTATCAAGAAACTTTCCTCCTATTGATACACCACATGCTACACATCAAGAGGAGCTAAAAAATTATCGTGAGGGCGATACAAATGCTCTATTACACTTCCTAAGTAACCAGGAGAGTATGAAGCTGAATAGAAGATGGTACATGTGCCAACTGCTACAAAAGAGCTGACTATTAAGGAAAAGGACACTAGTGAATTGCATCTTGTAAGTCCCAGTCATGTGTGTTCTTTCTTTGGCATATCCGCTTGTGTAGGGAACTATGAGTTGACATCAGTACAGTGGATGGCTATCGTATGTCCGGAAATGCTAAGGAGAGGCGCACCTTATCGAGGCACGTTCTTGTCCCTTTAAAACCAGGCCGGGGCTCATGGCCACCTCCAGGCCACAGCCCCCTCTTCCTAGCCATTTAATTACACAATGGCTCTCAGCAAGGGGCTCCTCCTAGTGTTCGCCACCCTGCTTGCCCTCTCTCTCACCCAGTCCACTCTGGCCAGCTACTCACCTTACTCTGATGAGGAAGAAGAGCCCAAACACAAGAAGGTGCGCAGCTATGGTGGCAAGAAGTTCTACAAGAAGAAGCACTATTTGGGCTATCACTATGGCAAGCCAGAAGACCATGATGATGATGAGGATGATGATACTCGTTACTACAGCCATGATGATGATCCTAAGAAGCCTGTCTACAAGAAGCCAGTTTACAAGAAGCCTTATGTCAAGGATGTGAAGAAGCCAGTCTACAAGAAGCCTTACAAGAAGTATGATGGCGAGAAGGAGAAGCTGGTGTACAAGAAGCCTTACAAGCCATCTTATCCTGTTAAGAAGCCGGTGTACACGAAGCCTTACAAGCCATCTTATCCTGTTAAGAAGCCTGTCTACAAGCCCAAGCCCAAGTACAAGCTACCAGTTTATGAGAAGCCGGCCTACACCAAGCCTGATTCCGAGCCCGTGTACGACGACACCGAGCCTGAAGTTGTGTATGAGGAGCACAAGCCTTACTACAGGAATCCATACTACAAGAAGCCCGAGCCTGAGGAGGAGAAGGACCCCAAGCCATACTACAAGAAGCCCGAGCCTGAGGAGGAGAAAGAGCCCAAGCCATACTATAAGAAGCCATACTACAAGAAGCCTGAAGAGCAGTATCAGCCAGAGAAGCCCAAGCCTATGTACGGGGAGCCCGAGCCAGAGAAGCCGGCATACAGCCCTGCGAGGCCATCGTCCTCGTCAGAGGGGGAGTGGCTAGAGCCACACAACGCTGCGCGAGCTGAGGTAGGGCTGCCTCCGTTGGTGTGGAGTGATGAGGTGGCGCAATTTGCCGAGAGCTGGGCCAATCAGAGGCGGGCAGCTGGATGCGGCCTGGAGCACTCGGGCGGGTCCTACGGCGAGAACATCTTCTGGGGCAGCGGCGCGGGGGTATGGGCCGGCAGAGTGCGTGGCGTCGTGGGTTCGCGAGAAGGAAAACTACAATTACGGCGACAACTCCTGCTCCAGCGGCGACTGCGGCCACTACACTCAAATCATCTGGGCCAATACTGCCCGCCTCGGCTGTGCCAAGGCCACCTGCGACGACGGCAGTGTCTTCATGACTTGCAACTATGACCCTCCCGGCAACTACATCGGCACCAAGCCCTACTAGCTAACATCCCCCCATGAATGATTTTATAGAATTGGTTCCGCATGCCGTAGGCTACCTACACTTCTCAACCTCTGACATTACCTCCTTACCTCCTCACCTTAATATAAAACCGCTACACTTCTCCACCCATCATCGTGAAGACAACGGCAGTGTTGCAACTATGACCCTCCCCGCAACGGCACCAAGCCCTACTAGCCAACTTATCTAACACACCCCCATAAATGATTTTATAAAATTGGCTACGTATTTCCCAAAGGAGATAGCTTGGTTGGTTGAGCATTCGTCCTAGTCCATGACCCAGGTCATTGGTTTGAATGCGGCCAAGTGACCCTTGTAGCGCTGAGGGACACCTGCCATTTTATCACCACGCACTAAAAAAAAAAAAGAAGGCTCCGCATGCCATAGGCTACCACACTTCTCAACCTCTCGCATTACCTCATAACCTCCCATTAACTCCTCAAACATTGGCTCCCCATGCCATACCTATATCACCACACTTCTCCACCCATCACATTACACATAATTTCCAACCTCTCCCATCACCTCATAACCTCACATTACACATAATTTCTAACCTCTCCTATCCCCTCATAACCTCACATTTCCACCCCTGCCACCCTTTTAGAGCCATTTCCCATGGCACACGTTTTTTGGCTCCTTCACCTACTGACCATTAGCAAATTTCACCATATGCTTAGGCCTCATTTGCTTACAAGATAGTGTCCGAAGGACAACTTTTCTATGCAATTATGTCCCATTGATTAGTGCATAATAATCCCATTACAAACCAATAGTTTCAGACTTCCAACATTCATAATTTATAGGTGATGCCAAGACAAGATAGGTTCTACCTCAACCTTATGGGACAAAAATGCTAGAATTGGTGATTAATAATGATGATATAATTTGATTGTTTAAGATAACTGAGCAATTTATTTCTATTAATTCTTCAATAGTATGCAATCAATAAATTGTCTTTTCCAATCTAGCATATATTTTCCAGAGGATCCTTGTGAATTGCTACAATAGTGAATTGTTGTGAAATTGAATAGTCTCAAATAGCCTTAGATGAATGATTAGTAGTAGGGTCTAGGTCGCCTGCTTGGTTAACTTTGATTGGCCGTTCTCTCTCTACATGTCAACATCAGTGTGAATTGACAGATTTGTCTTCATGTACAAAAATTCTAGATACACGCTACATCCAAAACCTCAGTTTTTTTGAGAGCAATTTTCTTAAATAAAAAAACATCAACTTTATTTCACCGTTATCATGATTCAATAGGGTCTTCTACTAATTGGTAGGGTGGGTTGCTGCTGATGGAAAACCCAAGTTTGTAAGCTCTATGTGATCTAGCCCATATTGTGTGTGTATGTGTGGTGTAAGTGTGTAGAGCATATATTAGTACCTAATTCTACACCCACTGTTGGGCAGTGAAAATATATGCTACCAAGATATTGTGGCATTTGGTCAATAGTATGCATGGAGGCGATGGCTATATTGACTTGTGGATGAGCTCTTTGTGTGGGTGTGTGAGTACTGTATGTATGCATATGTATGTGTGTATGTGTATGTGTATGTGTATGGTACTATGAAGGAGAGAGGAGTATGCACAAAAGATCTCAAACAACCATGGCTGCACTCCAACCCTTCTTAGCTTAAGTATGTTGAAAGACATGCTGGCTTTGCCGTAACACTATGTCAAGATAAGATTGTTTTTCAATGTCCATTATTGAAGAAAGAAGAGTAAGTAAAAGGACATGGAGGGAGGAGGAAGGGGTAGCGCACACTTTCTTTCCAAGGCACATTGATTTACCAAAAAATTAACATTGATTATTATTCCATCGATGAGAAAAAAATATGCAATCTCCTAAAACTTAGGGCACATGGTATCTTGAGGGATTAACTAAAAAGAATTATTCATGGACAAAGGTAGTACTGGAGTGCATGTCTCCTACATGAAAATCGGCTCAAAATACCTATTCCATTTGTTGGTTTGCCAAGCTAGTGCAAACGTTGAAAGTCTTGGCAGTTCATGAAGAGAACATGCATTGCCGGCGGGCTGTGTGCACAAGCCTAGTTGGGAAGGTGCAAAACCTATGGTTGTGAGGGCTCGTGCTGAGAATCACAAAAACTTTGTGAAAAGTAAAAAATCACCAAACCTCTTCCTAAAGATGGTTAAAAGTCTAAGAGCGCTTGTGACAAAATAGTCACAAACTCTCTCTCCTATTGTGCTTTAAATTTGCTTGTTTTGTTGGAGCTATATATGGCTCACTCTACTCAACTTGGTCTCACCTATATATTTGTATCTTGTCCTCAATATGAATCAGTCTTTGGGAGCGTATATGGTGTGTCTCTTGTCTCGTCTCTCTCTCTCTTTCTCTCTACATCTCAACATGGTGTCAGAGCTTACCCAATCTGCATCTGTGTAACCCAAAAGAGAAAGAGATTGCATAGAATTCGATGTGAGTTGTCGTCGATAGACTAAACCAAAATCTGTAGTGCCTTTCAAGTATTTCAATACACGCTTTGTAGCAAACCAATGCTTAAGAGAAGGACATGCAAGATGTTGTCCAAGATAATTAGCAGCAAACAGAATATCAGGACGAGTGTTCATGCCAACAAATTGAAGACATCCAATCAAGTTAGCATAAGGTTGATTTGTGACAAGCTGACCGCCATTGTCAGAAGTGTTCTTCGTAGAGCTCGCAAGACAAGGTATGTATGTGATCCACTAGTGGAAATTGCTTCTTTATAAATGGTTGTCTTGTTTCTTGGACCAGCAAGAAACAACGTTGTGTTGCAGTTTCTACGACTGAGTCAGAATATGTTGCGGCATCACTTGCAGCTCGTGAGTTGATTTGGCTTCGACAAATGCTGGTTGATATTGGTCACTCTCCTCTTTCTAGCACACCCTTCCGGTGTGACAACCAAAGTGCTATTAGTCTTGCAAAAGACTATGTTCAACATAATAAGTCAAAGCACATTGCTGTCCATTATCATTATGTTAGGTATGAAGTACGCAAAGGAACCATTATGGTTGAACACTGTCCAAGTGACCAGATGATTGTAGACATTTTGACCAAAGGCCTCAACGAGTCACGTTCCATCCTCTTGCGCTCGGATCTTGGAGTTGCTTCGGCCTCACTCTTTCTAGATTAGCTTCTTTGCTATTTTAATAGCTTTGTACATATGCATTGTAATCTTTTAGCTAGGTACCATGCTCTATGCACACTCCACATTTTCACATTGTGATCTCTGAGTCACTTGAATATTTGTACATAGATGCATATTTTCACATTGTATAGGGGCTTAGGTTTTTCCCATGAACTCCCCAAGGGTTTTTCCATCCAAAGCTAGAGACCTTTGTTTGAGTGGGGGTGTTGGAGCTATATATGGCTCACTCTACTCAACTTGGTCTCACCTATATATTTGTATCTTGTCCTCAATATGAATCAGTCTTTGGGAGCGTATATGGTGTGTCTCTTGCCTCTCTCTTTCTCTCTACATCTCAACATGTTTTTGGAAGTGAGTTCGTGATGAAAGGATCGCCAATTCACATCCAATTTTACTTAGAAAGGGAAATTAAAACAATAAACTTTCAGCCATGAATCCTCAACTCTCATACAAGCACAAATCCCATTCAAAACCAAAACCTCTTTCATGGAATCATGCAGCCTCACCCCCAATTAGATAGTCGTAACTTCAAATAATTGAAAGGAATACACGAGCTTCCACCTTCACGAATAGCATTTTTTGGATTTGAAGAGATTTGAGAGCTTCTAAATTGAATTGCACACACACTTTTGCTTAAGGGAAACCCTAATTCAGTCCCTCACAAGCTCAGATACAAGATTGCAAAGAGTTGGGACTGCGCTACACATAGATTGAGCAACCATGAAGAGAATTTCACATTAGTGGGTCATTGAAAGTTTTTTCACTTAAAAGAAACCCTCTCTCTCTCTCTTTCCCATGGAAATATGAGATGAGGTGTCAATTTTTGGGCCATCTTTCCACTTTGGACCAGAACTTGGCCATTTTCAGCTCATTTTTGACCCAAAAAGACCTTTTTTTTTTTGAAAAAATCCTAAACAGAGTCAAAAAATCCCTAGATTTTTGAGATCACTCGCATAAGCACAAAATCATAGATATGCATAAGTTTTAATCAATATTCCATTTTGGGTCACTTTCCATGTAATTTTGCAAGATGGCGCCTGTTAGCTGTTATTTTCAACAGTTTTTGTCTGCATCAATCTTTATAGGTGAGATGAGTGTGCCACCATGAAATGCTTGCAATATGTACATCACAAAAGAAAATTAGGCATCTTATCAAGTAGGAAAACATGTCAAGATATAGAGAAGGAGAGACCTTGAGCACTTGCAAGCACACACACACACACACACAAAGATAAAGGCAAAAGACTGTACTTCTTCTTCTTCACTATCTCAAGATAAGAGGTGTACAAAAAATAAGAGAAAATACAACATACAAGGGGAACTAGTACAATGGTCTAATGTAAACCACTAGTAAATGAGGTGACTCAGATAAGTGTGCCATCACTCCAGTAGGTAGACCAACTTTGTGTATTACAACTAGCAAGTTATGCGTCACCCACCAAAGCACGCTAATGATTATGACTATCGGTGGTACTCATCCAAGAGTCGTAGAGAGCTTGAGCACTTGCAAGCACACTCACACACACAAAGATGAAGGCAAAAGACTGTACTTCTTCTTCAACACTAAATCAAAACAAGAGGTCCACAAAACATAAGGGAAAATAAAACATAAAAGGGGAACTATTACAACGAGGCTAATGTAAATTGCTAGTGAGTGAAGTGAGTAGATATGTGTGCCATCACTTTGGTAGGTAGACCAGCTCGGTGTAGTATAATTGTAGTATCATTGGCGAAGATAGGTGGTAGTCATCCAAGAATTGTACATGTTGAACTTGACATCTCAACACTCCCCCTCAAGCTCAATTCCATCTCTTATATTCCAAGCATTGCTCAAAATTGTTGTAGCTTCTCCGCTCCAAGGACCTTTGTGAAGATATCAACAACTTGCACTACAACACGTCACATAAAAATCGGTGCAGATACTGGCGAGACAAGCTTTCTTTTAAAAGCCTGAGATAAATCTTCAAACTTCATATATATTTTCAATAATGCAAAGCATACGTATAATACTTACAAACTCGTGTTGAAGTGTGTTGTAGCCTCCACTCCCAAGATGTGATGCTCCTGCATACTTCAAACGTGCTATGGCTGTATCTCTCTACTGCTGAAATCTGTCTGGATTGTCTTGTGTCTCTTGTGCAATCCCCGCCCACTCCTCTACGTCCAACCATGCCGGCTTTGGACTACCGGCATTGTACCTTCTCTTACCTCTGACCGACGGTGTGAAATTGTGGCCTTCGCCACACCCAAAATCCAGCCATTCAAGGCTTGATCGTACCCCTCCCCCGCCTTTACTCTCTATGAATGGCTTCGACGAGGTAAATCTTTCTTTCATCGTCAAGATTATCCCAAATCTCCATCACAAACTGACCAAAATGAACTCTACAAAACTGTTGAGTCCTCTATCGCATGGCCTTTGCAACCCTATCCGCCACAACAGCCCCATCCCTTCTCTTGTACACCTTGCTAAGATCCATGCTCGTATGATCCCCAAGGTGTACGTGGTGTGTGAATTGATGAACTATCTACTAAAGAGAGTGGGGGACGCTCTCTTGGTGGTGTGGATGCATCGGTAAAATTGCTACCACAGCAACCACCGCCTCCAGAACGACGCCTACCTCGTCTCGAGCATGAACTGCCCATATCTGTGTATGGGGCACACTAGTCCTAGGCGTAGGGGGCACACTCGACTGAGGTGTGGGCTTGGTCAATTTAGGGACCACACTAGTCCTAGGTGTAGGGTCGGTCATAGTAGGTCTAGAGGAACCTATTGCCCAAAGGTTCTGTGCCATCGTGATCTGCTCTGGTGTGAACTGTGTCAAAAAAGAGACCCATCTGCTCGGGTGACATGCCGGCCAAAGTGATTGGAAAACTGAAACTAGGAGAGTATAGCTCATCATCATCGGCCATGGCTATAGATACACAAGTAACACCCACAAAATATGTTAGTTTACAGAAGAAACCCTTAATCAATACACATAACAATTAAACAAATCACCAACACAAATGTATGAATCTAAAGTGTATTGTAGACTAATAAAAGAGTTTTAAAAAAGAGTTCATAGGAAAAATCATTAGTTAATCTCTCATCTTCTATGAGATCTGATGCACCAAAGATGTCTATCTCAATCTATACTTCTGCATCTTCATCATCAAACCCTACTTCTTCGTTGCTCTCTGCATCAGCTTCAGTATTTGACACTTCATCTCTAGGTTCAGACATATGCTCACCACTAATCTCCAGCTCAAAATCCAAACTTATATCATCTGTCGTTCACCCTCCACTTTGTTCATGAATCACATCTTCGACCTCAACGTCCAATCCTTCACACACTTGCTTGCTCCATGGAGCAACTTGAACAACATAGAGCCAGTGCGGTTAGATAGATCATCTGCATCATTTTCTCTCCACAGTGGATCTAGTGTGAATACAACTTGTTCACAATGCTTCGGAAGTACGAATGTATCCCGCGCATTTATCCACACCCGCCTAGAGTTCACTTGAATCAATCTACTCTTGTCTTTGCGCACAATTGCATTAGGGCCGCTGGTAATAACTTTGAACCACTTGACATCAAAGATAAAAATATATCAAACTTTCTAAAGATGATCTTCAAGATGTCTTGGATGTAGCCAACGTATTCAAGTTGTCCAGTTTCTGTGTTCTCATCCGTGGCACTAATCCTACTTTCTTGGACAAAGCTTGCCCTAACACCACTGTCAAAAGTGACCCTTTGTTCGTCGATCCATTGCACTCTGAAGTGTTTCCCATGTGACTACAAAGCTCCATATTTGTGACACTGCAGCCACAAAACTGAAATAAACTTAAAGTTATTAAAGTAATGTTATGATGTGGAGCTCAAAAAGGAAGTTGTGAAAATATACATGCCAATCGAAACCCCTTGACATCTCCTATTCCTCTTCAAAAATCAACACTCCATTCCTCTTTGCCTCTGAGATTGTCGCATCTAACCACCACCTTGCTACATCGATGCTATCTTCTCTTATCTCTTTTGAACTAATCTAGCGTACCAATCACTGATTTTGTAGATTTTTCTTCTAATGTCCTCTGTCAAAAAATCCTTTATGGCAAGTGGTAAGATAAATTGTAAAAAATTGTGCCAATCATGGGACTTAAGACCACTTAGATTGTCATCTCTTGTAAAAGCCATTTTCAAACATCGCATGCACCCAGTGGGAGTCTTGAATGAAGATATAGACTTCTTCACTTGTTGCTCTTGTGTACAAATCAAAACCCATGGTCCTTTTGGTATAGAAAACTTTCCATTGGGTTTAAGTCAAGGCCACATCTCTGGCATTCAACCCATAGCCTGTAGGTCATCTCTTTGGGCCTTTCTCTCCCTTTCTTCAGTGATAGTTTTCCATATGATCTCCCCCACATTCTTGAAGATGTGGATTGGGTAGAGCAAATTATCAACCAGTAGGTCACTCCAGTACGAGAGTTTATGGAAAATAGAAAATCTTTTCATTCCAAGTGGCATCCAATCTCCCATGCTCCTCGTAAACTGTCTTGCTCAAATGTTCAAAGCGACGGAAGCCAAGTCAAGGACCACATTTTTGACATGCATGCTTGCCCAAGTAACTCAAGCGTGAAACATCACAAAATTAAAATATAAAAACGTTGGCATAGCCATGAATAACATGTGTGTGAGGGTTTCAAAGGCACTTACCTGAGCACTTACCAAAGCCTCGCCAATCATGCATGGTCCACATGAGAATACCTTGCACATGTACATTTCATCGTCCGATTGGTTGGGACATATTAACCACATCGATTCCTGTCCACAAGATTTGGATCTCTTCTATAAGTGGTGCAAGATAGACATCCATGTTCTTTGCTTTGTACTTTCCTAGGACGATTAGTGACAACAACACATGGCCCTTCTTGATAGCTAGCCATGGTGGAAGATTATCATTAAACAGACAACAGAAGTAGTCCACGTGCTCCATAATGAACTCCATAATCCGAATGGGTTTACTCAGTCCATTGCCAGACCAAAGCGGATACATTGAGGCTCGTTCTTAAATGTAGGCCAACTTTTCTCTATGTGCTTCCATGCACGAGAGTTAGTAGATACCCACATCAGATCATGTGTCAATCTAGAATTTGAATGCCATGTCATCAAAGCGGCTATGGACTTGCACTTGAACATGCTCTTTATTCTTGGAATGATAGGAAAGTGTCGAAGGACCTTTGTAGGAATAAATTCTCCTTGGTGTCCTCTCTATACCTGTTTGATATCCACAATTGTGCACAATTCCAAATTTGCATACTCATTGCAAAAAAGTATACAATCATTAGGACATGCATGTATTTTGTGATGATCTAGGCCCAAATTAGTAAAAAGCTTTTTAGCGGGGCTGGACGGATAGGGGACATGTGATTCCCTTCTAGCAAGATTTTCTCATTGAGCAACTTGTCGTTACATGAACAAGTCAGTCCCTTGATCACATTATTGAATTGTAATTTGCACTTTATCATGCTTAGGATACAATGTATTTACCTAAAAAGATCTGTGACTGAGGCGTCAGACCACCCATGAGCAGACTGCAAATTAAGCATTGCCAATGCAACATGGAGAACTGCGATTTTTGCACCATTGTATAGCGGCATGCGTGCAAGAGTTTGCATCATCTCGCCCTCTTTATCATTGCTACATGTCGTCGATATGAAAGGGATTTGGTTCGTAGTATTGCATTGAATGTTGTCGTCTTATATGTTTTCAATGATGGAATCCATGTCAAAGAACGCATCGAACATGTGCTCCATCTCTACTCCTTGAAATGCCACGTCAGATATTGGTTGGGAGGACTTAGTCGATGGCTGTTCGTTTGAAAATCGTCTTCTCTGGGATGAAGTTGGAGCAATATCTACTTTCGGATTTTGGAGCAATATCTACTTTGGGAGTTTGATCTATTGTCTTTGGACCATGAGATCAATAACGCAGGTCTTGTAGTTGCTCTATCGAAAAGAGACCGTGATTGCATATGTGCTGGTTGCATATTTTTTGTTTTCAAAAGATCTAATGCTTGCAATGCGCACAAGGACAAACCATCCTATCGTCCATACTTTATCTACCAATGATGCAACAAATAATTAAAATACTCTAGTTGTTATAACTACATACTACTAACTACATGACAATACATGACAACCTCACATTCTCTAGCCACGCCCAATCCCCGCACACCTCAGTCTGAGCTGCACGAAGATTAGAACCACATGGTAATAATCTCGTCTTTATTGGTTAATTACTATACATTAAGGTTGTTGACGTTTGTGTGCACTTTTGAAGTTCGATTGCATTATTTTACTTTTTTTAATCAATTTCCTTTTGCATTTTGAAGTACAGAAGGTGCTTTTGAAATTCGATTGCATTTTTTCAACTATTTGCCGCTAGCTGTAACAACCACACATTCTCTATCCATGCCCGATCCTTGCACACCTCGGTCTAGAGGTAGAGGGAGGTTAGGACCACATGGTCAATGACTATATATTAGTGTTTTTGAAGTGTTTGTGCGCTTTTGAAGTCCAATTACGCCATTGCTTTTCAAACCTATAACCTAAACCTAACCTATAACCTATAACCTAACTTAACCTAGCCTAGCCTAACATAACCTATAACCTATAACCTAAACCTAACCTATAACCCATAACCTAACATAGCCTAGCCTAACCTAACATAACCTATTAAAATTTTGAGCACTCACATGCAGCCTATTTGAGCAATAAAGGGTCTTGTAAACATCCTTGAACCCGCAAAAATGCACACACACACTATGTTAAACCCTCAACCCTACCTACAAGCAAACTTGAAAAGAATCTTACCTTGGTGCTAGAGAGTAGTCCACAAGCAAGATTTTCACCTCGGGCAAGTTGTAAGGCACCAGATCTGCAGTAGGTGAGGAGGAGGAGGGCAAGATAAGAGGCACAAAAACTAGGGAAATGCGTAGGGAAAGACCCACGGGTTTGTTTTTGTAGGGTCCATCGGTACAGGCATCGATCGAGGCGTTGGAAAACTCATCTATACAGGCATCAAAAGAGACATCGGTATATGTGCGGAAAGAGACATCGATATCTGCGTCAAAAATTCAAAAATGAAAATTTTAAAAGAATTCATCTCCCTCCATACTTACCTACACATATATCAACTCCGGCCATTAACACCGGTAATTTGGCACCGGAATTTAAGCGACCTCTTGTACTGTTGCTCATTCGTGTGGTCACCATGTACTCAAGGTTGATGTTTCCTGCCAAGACCTTGTCTTTGGTGAAGTTGTATTGTAGCTCAATGTGCTTTGTATGCTATTGAGGTTGTCACAATAGATGACAACCGACCTTTGCACCAAAGTCATGAAGTAGCAATCCCAATTAGCATGCTACCTCACATGCCACCACTGCAGCACCCCTGTACTCTCCCTATACTCTGCCTATGTACTCAAGAGAGCAACCGTAGGTTTCTTCTTGCTGCTCCATGTGATAGGAGCACTCCCAAGTGAAAACATGGAGCCACTGGTAGACCTGCAATCATATGTACTACCATACCACTTCGCATCTGTGTAGCCATAAAGCTGTAACTCCACATCATTCCTATAAAACAACGCATAATCCAAAGTAGCACTCACATAGCACAAAGTGCACCGCATCCAGGTGTGATTTCCTGGGAGACTGCATAAACTGAGTCACCAATCCAACTATGTAGCTTAAGTCTAGACACGAGCTAATCAAGTAGATCAAGATGCCCACAATCTTCATGTACATGGTAGCATTCTCAAGCACTTGACCTGCATCCTTTCCCAACTTCAAATTCTAATCTAAGGGCATTGCAATTAGCTTAAAATGAGACATACCATACTTTCTCAACATGTCCAAATCATATTTCCTTTGTGATAGCAATACACCCTCTTTGTGAGAATTCATTCGATGCCCAAGAAATATCTCAAGTCGAGTCCCAAGTCTTTCATCTCAAACTTCTGTATAAGTAGAGCCTGTACACTACATTATCACATCCAACAATCAAATCATTCACATAGATGCATATCACCATAATTTGTGCCGCATTATTTTGCATATACAATGAATGATTTTCATAAGAAATTTCAAAGCTCAATGAAATGATGAACGCCAGAATCCTCTCATACAAAGCTCTAGGTGCTTGCTTCAGCCCATACATTGATTTCTTTTACCTGCAATAGAAGGTCACATAGCCTCATATTTCCATAAATTTGTGGCTGCTGCATATACATAACTTCCTTGAAGTTTCCATTCAGAATGCATTCTTTACATCCATTTGCTTCAACACCCATTTTAACGTGGAAACCACTGCAGTAAACACACGAATGGTAGCCATCTTGGCTACAAGGATGAATGTCTCCTCATAATCAATCCCATAATTAAGCTTGTGCATAACTCTTGGATACAAGCCTTGCCTTGTGTCTTCTCACATTGCCATCAAAATTATGCTTCCTTTTGTAAACCCACTCACAACCAATTTCCTTTTACATGTTGGTAATGGCACCAATTCTCATATTCCATTTTCATCAAGTGCAACCATCTCTTCATCAATAGCTTGCGGCCGTTTTTCATCATTAATGGCATCCTGAAAACATGTGGGTTCTACCTCAACACACACATACCCTCTCTAGGCTTACCCAAGAGGGAATAAAGGACACATGTCAAGCCCCTATACATGTTGCCCCCAATTAAGTCTAAATCCTATTGGATGGCCTATAGGAAGGACCGATGAGAATTCAAAAAATTAAGCTTAATATAAACATTTTAGAAAAGCCTATTAAAAGGACCAAAAGAATTTAGACCCAATGAATTCCTATTGGATAGTCTCTCAAGGGGTCCAATGCGAATTAAGCAGACCATGTTGACTAAGAGATCCAATAAGATTTTAGCTTCAATTAATTAATGAATTGAGCTCTCTCTCAATGGGGGAAAGAAGGAAACCTATCACAATGCTACATCCCTTGCATGTTATGTTTCATACCATTGATTGGCTAGGCCCTAGCATGCCACTATAAGAGGAGAAATTGAGAACCGCCTTTATTATCGCGGATTAACAAATGAAAATCACTACAAGAGGTACTTCACATTAGTGACGCTCGCAGTTTGACGTTTAAAAGTGAAAATTCACGGCATCTCTAGTTTATTTATAACATAGCAACGCCCATAGCGACGCGGACAAGGGTAAAAAATAAACCGAGCGCGCCCAAAAACTTAGATCTGAGATCTAAGTTTTTGGCGCTCAAGCAAGCAAAGAGGTAACCCACGCTCTCCCTCCCTCTCTCTCTTTCTTCTCCACACACACACATACACGAGGAGAGGAAGGAGAGCCAGGTATGCTCCTTCCCTCTCCTCTCTCTCATGTTCCCTTCCCCTCTTTCTGTCTCTCTCTCCCTCTCTCTCTCTCTCATACACACACACACACAGTGTTTTTGAGAGAGAGAGAGAGAGAGAGAGAGAGAGAGAGAGATCACATGCATAAACAAAAAACACACACACACACATGCATAAACAAATAATGCATACAAACACACATTGAGAGAGAGAGAGAGAGAGAGAGAGAGAGAGAGAGAGAGAGAGAGAGAGAGAACAGAGAAGAAGAAGAAGAGAGTTTTAATGTCGTAGGAACCTATCCCAAGAGACCTTAAAGATCTAGCCGACGAGGAGTTGAACTCAAGACCTGTTATTCAAGAGGGAAATGGCATAACCAATCTACCACACTTGGGTGATAAAAAGGCTATAAGAGTTATAACATCGTACGAAACTATCCCAAGAGACCTTGAAGATCTAGCCGACGAGGAGTTGAACTCAAGACCTGTTATTCAAGAGGGAAATGACATAACCAATCTACCACACTTGGATGATAGAAAGGTTATACCATTTTCCTCTTTTTATTGGCACACACACACACACACACACACACCCGAGAAGAAGAGAGTTTTAACGTCGTAGGAAATTATTCCAAGAGACCTTAAAGATCTAGCCGATGAGGAGTTGAACTCAAGACCTGTTATTCAAGAGGGAAATGGCAGAACCAATCTACCACACTTGGGTGATAGAAATGTTATACCATTCTCCTATTTTTATTGGCACACCACACACACACACACACACACACACACACCTGAGAAAAAGAGAGTTTTAACGTCATACGAAACTATCCCAAGAGACCTTAACGATCTAGCCGACAAGGAGTTGAACTCAAGACCTGTTGAACAAAGAGAAAGAGAGAGAGAATAAAAAACCAAAGAGAGAGAGAGAGAGAGAGAGAGAGAGAGAGAGAGAGAGAGAGAGAGGGAGAAGACGATAGAGAGAGGTAAGGGAGAAAACAAAGAGAGAAAGAGATTATGTTTGATTAGATTTAGGTTTATTTACGTTAGATTTAGATTTATGTTAGATTAGATTAGATTTAGGTTTATTTTGAGTTTAAGATTAAATTAGATCTAGACTGCATAAACTGACTCACCAATCCAACTATAGCTTAAGTCTAGACACGAGCTAGTCAAGTAGATAAAGCTGCCCACAATCTTCATGTACATGGTAGCATTCTCAAGCACTTGACCTGCATCCTTTCCCAACTTCAAATTCTAATCTAAGGACATTGCAATTAGCTTACAATCAAACATACCATACTTTCTCAACTTGTCCAAATCATATTTCCTTTGTGATAGCGATACACCCTCTTTGTGAGAATACATTCAATGCCCAAGAAATATCTCAAGTCGAGTCCCAAGTCTTTCATCTCAAACTTCTGCATAAGTAGAGCCTGTACACTCTCTACTTAAACCACTTTATCACATCCAACAATCAAATCATTCACATAGATGTAGATCACCATAATTTGTGCCTCATTATTTTACATATACAATGAATGATTTTCATAAGAAATTTCAAAGCCCAATGAAATGATGAACGCCAGAATCCTCTCATACAAAGCTCTAGGTGCTTGCTTCAGCCCATACAATGATTTCTTTTACCTGCAATAGAAGGTCACATAGCCTCATATTTCCATAAATTTGTGGCTGCTGCATATACATAACTTCCTTGAAGTTTCCATTTAGAATTCATTCTTTACATCCATTTGCTTCAACACCCATTTTAACATGGAAACCACTGCAGTAAACACATGAATGGTAGCCATCTTGGCTACAAGGATGAATGTCTCCTCATAATCAATCCCATAATCTTGTGCATAACCCTTGGATACAAGCCTTGCCTTGTGTCTGCTCACATTGCCATCAAAATTATGCTTCCTTTTGTAAACCCACTCACAACCAATTTCCTTTTACATGTTGGTAATGGCACCAATTCTCATATTCCATTTTCATCAAGTGCAATCATCTCTTCATCCATAGCTTGCGACCGTTTTTCATCATTGATGGAATCCTCAAAACATGTGGGTTCTACCTCAACACACACATACCCTCTCTAGGCTTACCCAAGAGGGATAAAGGACACATGTCAAGCCCCTATACATGTTGCCCCCAATTAAGTGTAAATCCTATTGGATGGCCTATAGAAAGGACCGATGAGAATTCAAAAAATTAAGCTTAATATAAACATTTTAGAAAAGCCTATTAAAAGGACCAATAAAAATTTAGACCCAATGAATTCCTATTGGATAGTCTCTCAAGGGGTCCAATGCGAATTAAGCAGACCATGTACAAGCTTAATTCCTATTGGCTAGTTGACTGAGAGAGCCAATAAGATTTTAGCTTCAATTAATTAATGAATTGAGCTCTCTCTCAATGGGGGAAAGAAGTAAACCTATCACAATGCTACATCCCTTGCATGTTATGTTTTATACCATTGATTGGCTAGGCCCTAGCATGCCACTATAAGAGGAGAAATTGAGAACCGCCTTTATTATTGCGGATTAACAAATGAAAATCACTACAAGAGGTACTTCACATTAGTGACGCTCGCAGTGCGATGCTTAAAAGTGAAAATTCACGGCATCTCTAGTTTATTTATAACATAGCAACGCCCATAGCGACGCCGACAAGGGTAAAAAATAAACCGAGAGCGTCCGAAAACTCAGATCTCAGATCTGAGTTTTTGGCGCTCAAGCAAGCAAAGAGGTAACCCGCGCTCTCCCTCTCTCTCTCTTTCTTCTCCACACACATACACACACATTGTTTTTGAGAGAGAGAGAGAGAGAGAGAGAGAGAGAGAGAAGAGAGAGAGAGAGAGAGAGAGAGAGAGAGAGAGCACATGCATAAACAAAACACACGCACACCTGCATAAACAAAGAATGCATACAAACACACATTGAGAGAGAGAGAGAGAGAGAGAGAGAGAGAGAGAAAACAGAGAAGAAGAAGAGAGTTTTAATATC
This sequence comes from Adiantum capillus-veneris, assembly GCF_014529385.1. Lineage (NCBI taxonomy): Eukaryota > Viridiplantae > Streptophyta > Polypodiopsida > Polypodiales > Pteridaceae > Adiantum > Adiantum capillus-veneris. The sequence goes on along the minus strand of NW_028221398.1, from coordinate 175,547 downwards.
GTAGGAACCTATCCCAAGAGACCTTAAAGATCTAGCCGACGAGGAGTTGAACTCAAGACTTGTTATTCAAGAGGAAATGGCATAACCAATCTACCACACTTGGGTGATAGAAAGCTTATAAGAGTGTTAACATCATAGGAAAATATCCCAAGAGACCTTGAAGATCTAGCCGACGAGGAGTTGAACTCAAGACCTGTTATTCAAGAGGAAAATGGCATAACCAATCTACCACACTTGGGTGATAGAAAGGTTATACCATTTTCCTCTTTTTATTGGCACACACACACACACACACACCCACACACACACACACACCAAGAAGAAGAGAGTTTTAACGTCGTAGGAAATTATTCCAAGAGACCTTAAAGATCTAGCCGATGAGGAGTTGAACTCAAGACCTGTTATTCAAGAGGGAAATGGCAGAACCAATCTACAACACTTGGGTGATAGAAAGGTTATACCATTTTCCTATTTTTATTGGCACACACACACACACACACACACCCACACACACACACACACACACACCTGAGAAGAAGAGAGTTTTAACGTCGTACGAAACTATCCCAAGAGACCTTAACGATCTAGCCGACAAGGAGTTGAACTCAAGACCTGTTGAACAAAGAGAAAGAGAGAGAATAAAAAACCAAAGAGAGAGAGAGAGAGAGAGGGGGGGGGGGGGGGGGGGGGGGGGGGGAGAAGACGAAAGAGAGAGGTAAGGGAGAAAACAAAAAGCAAAAGAGATTATGTTAAAATTTAACTTAGATTAGGTTAGATTACATATAGATTTATGTTTATGTTGAGTTTAAGATTAGGTTAGATTTAGATTTACGTTAGATTACATTTAGGTTTATTTAGGTTAGATTAAATTAGATTTAGGTTTATTTTGAGTTAGATTTACGTTAGATTAGATTTAGGTTTATTTACGTTAGATTTAGATTTATGTAAGATTAGATTAGATTTAGGTTTATTTTGAGTTTAAGATTAAATTAGATCTAGATTTATGTTCGATGGACTAGCTTTTTTTAGATTTAGGTTAGATTTTAGTGCATGTCAATGAAGGTGCGCTCATGATGTTAAGCATTGTATGAAAAACACTTGCTTATATGAAAAACACTGAAAAAGGCTCCGTTTTCCTACACGAGAAAATTTCCTGCGCTCACAACCTCGACAGTCCATGCGGACCAGCAATTCCACCTGCATGTTCGACTGCTGCTGCCATATAATAAGCCATCATGATCAGCCAATGGAAGAGAAAATTGAGCCTACACAGAAATTAGTGATGCAAGATGACAATTCCAAGGGTCACACACACACACACACACACACACACACACACTACACACAACCCGTCAAATCTAGAGTAAGAATTAAGTGCTTTGAGCAGGCATCAGCTACATTGAAAGAATGGCGTACCTGCATGCTACAGACAAACATCTACTGTGAAAAGATGTTAAGATGCTGTGAAATGCTACAGCTAGAGAAGAGGAAAAGGGGTTTTGTCCACTACATGCACTATCATGTAGACGTGGGTGTGTAGATTTCTTAAACCCACAAATATAGGCATTGACCAATAAAGACGAGATTATAACCCGATGGTTCTGATCTCCGTGCGGGGATTGGACATGACTAGAGAATGTGAGGTAGTTTACAGTGTGAACAAAGAGAGAGACAGAGAGAGAGAGAGATAGAGAGAGATAAAAGACGGAGGATGCCAATAGAAGATAAAATTTATATCCAAGTTATAAGGTTTTCACCCTCATTATGAGTAGTGATGAGGATGTGGGGCCGTCCAACCGAAACACCTATCTCTCAACGAGGATCTTATGTCCTTGTAATCAATGCAAGCATGCTGTGCGACGGACAAGACGTGTTTCTTTGCAGCACGTTTGCGAATTTGGTGAGTTTGATCCATCTATTATAGATCGATTTTTTACCAATTATATCGAACTCTGACGCTGGCCAACATGCAGCAATCTTGCAACCCAATAGACGTGTTCGCAAGCGCTTTGATCAAGCAGCATATGTGAGGCGACAAGATATAGCCTCTAACAGCACGGGGGATGATAATGCAGACCGCATTCCCAACAAGGCAATGTTTGAGCCCGAGGTCGATGAAATGATGGAGATGATCATGGATTCAAAAAGGCTTATCTATGATTATATGAAAAGTGAAGCCGATACGCCATTGTATGATGGAGCATGTGTGTTTAGATTGAAGGCGCTCCTGGTTCTTCTCAACATGCAGACAAAGTTTGGATGGAGTGACAGTAGCTTCATAGCGCTTTTCAGGCGATCTATTACAATGTGTTTACTTTAATAAAAAACTCTAGATGTATAATGATCTGATAGATTTTTACACAATTGTACTACATTTTTTTCGCTGTGTAGATCGCTCAAAGAGAACATACTGCCAGCTGATAATGTGATGCCAGATTCCAAAGAGGAAGTAAGAAAGATCTTGTGAAACTTGGGGCTGGATTACAATTCGACCCACGCTTGTCTTAACGACTGCATTCTTTTCAGAGGGGAATACTTAGACATGGAGAAGTGTCCGAAATGTGATTCCGAGAGATATCGAGTAGATCTCCACTTAAAAAAAAATCACAAAAGGTTTTGCAACATTTTCCTCTGCTTCCTCGCATCAAGAATTTCTTCGAATGTAAGTCCATGGCCACCCTAGCATCATGGTATGAGGAGAATAAATCTTCGGATGGTGTGCTACGGATTCCTACAGATTGCACAGACTGGAAACATATAGATGAAACATGGTCGGATTTTGCCAGGGAAGCTCAAAATTTGCACCTAGGCCTGGCTATGGATGGTGTAAATCCGTTTGGTCAAAGATCAACATCTTACAGTGTATGGCCCATTTTCATCGTCAACTACAACATTCCCCCGTGGTTGACTACGAATAAGGGGCACCCTAGCATCATGGTATGAGGAGAATAAATCTTCGGATGGTGTGCTACGGATTCCTACAGATTGCACAGACTGGAAACATATAGATGAAACATGGTCGGATTTTGCCAGGGAAGCTCAAAATTTGCACCTAGGCCTGGCTATGGATGGTGTAAATCCGTTTGGTCAAAGATCAACATCTTACAGTGTATGGCCCATTTTCATCGTCAACTACAACATTCCCCTGTGGTTGACTACGAAGAAGGGGCACCCTAGCATCATGGTATGAGGAGAATAAATCTTTGGATGGTGTGCTACGGATTCCTATAGATTGCACAGCCTGGAAACATATAGATGAAACATGGTCGGATTTTGCTAGGGAAGCTCAAAATTTGCACCTAGGCCTGGCTATGGATGGCATAAATCCGTTTGGTCAAAGATCAATATCTTACTGTGTATGGCCCATTTTCATTGTCAACTACAACATTCCCCTGTGGTTGACTACGAAGAAGGGGCACCTATGGCTAAGCTTGATTGTGCCGAGGCAGTATAAAGTGGAGAATATGGATGTGTATCTTTGTCCACTATTGGAAGATCTACAACAATTGTGGATTGACATAGAAGTGGTGGATATGAGTCGCCACACATGTCAACGGAATGCTTTGATCAGAGGCATTATAATGTAGACCATGCATGACTCCCTAAAGCTCCATGGATTTTCACGGGAGCCCAAGAACGCAAATTAAAAGAGACCATTCGATCTATGCGGACCCCCACTGGCGTAATGCACTCGCTCCAAACGTGTTTTACTAAAGAAGGAAAGCTTACCTGTTTGAAGTCACATGACTGGAATAAAATGTGTCAGGTATGTTCATAGTGGGAATTGTGTAACAAATTCGTGTGTGGACTTTAATGTCATTGCTGCACATGTTTTCCAGTTTATTTTACCGGTGGCCATTGAGGGATGTTTGTCTCTTGACGTCCGTAACACAATCTACAAACTTGCAAAGTTGGTGCAATGGATCTCACAAAAGGAGATCAATGTAGACTCCATACCATTCGCCAAACAAAATGCTATGGAGGTTGTGTGCATGTTTAAGAAACACTTTCCTACTACCATGCTAACCATTCAGGTGCATCTTCTTGTTCACATAGTTGATGAGGTGGAAATAGGTGGCACAGTACATTCCAGATGGATATTCTTTTTAGAATGTTTCATGAAAATGCTCAAGGGATATCTGCGTCAGAAGGCACGTCCAAAGGGTAGCATGATAGAAGGTTGGCTGGTATCAGAGTCCCATTGGAGAGTGGCTAGACGGATGATAAAGCCAGGGACACGCTATGGTGAACCATAGATGATGAGCGCATATCTAGGATTGTCATGTGCAATCTCGGTGTTGAGGAGAAGATGATGGAAGATCTAGAGGCTAAAATCAACCGATTTTGCATGCTTCACATTTCAGTGATGCAAAAGTGGATTTCACAATTTGAGGATGCAAAGCAAGAGCGAAAAAGGGCACGAATCGAGTGGAGACAGGGAAGACGACCACCGAGGCACTATCCGACGGGTCTGGAGAGCCTACCAACATTCATGAGCTTAAGATGGTTGCACAACCAATTGAGAAGCGCACAATAGTGCGGTGAAGAAGTGACTGATGAGGAGTGGGAGTACTCTCGGGGTTGTACGACCAAGGTAAGTTTGCAATGTACGACTAGTGACTTTCTAGATGTTTGAACGGCCACTCATAATCTTTGCTGGTCGTAGTATAAGTCATACATAGCAGCATGGTGTAAAGGTTGACGTTTTAGGGTGGAATGGATCAACAAAAAGCGTTTTACTCAAGATTGTGGAATCGTGGCAAAATTTGAACAGTCTAGTCGACGAGGGTCCTCTGATGCAGATCCTGTGGAGGTGGAACTCACTTACTTCGGCATGCTACAAGAGATTTTGAGGATCGATTATAAAGGATTTTTTGTCGACTTGTTCAACGTGCAATGGTTCAAGATAATCATGGAGGGTCGCAACGCTATTGTGCCGCCGCCGATGCCTCGACATCGCCTGTGTTTGATGAGGCTCTTTACCCCCCCCGTCTTTGCATGCCCCCACACCACCCACGACATCACCATCTACACCAGGTTTTGCGCGGCTGACGACCATTCCTAGCAGCCACACACCACTAGCTATTCCTTCAAGAGTCACTCCAGTCGACACTCCTGGCTTCGGGGCCCAGACTCCATTGGAGACACCTGACCTCTGTACCCCCATTGACATGACTCTAGAGACCTCTGCCGGGACACCTAGGTTCATGCGTCACCGGCCAGAGGGCTTGCCTTACTCCGTCGACTCCAGCGGCAACATCATCTTGGATGATGAAGGCAAGAAGGTGATATTGCGCATGCGTGGTCTTTGATCTCACGTGTTTAGACACTACATGCTAAACAACTGGAGTGAAGTACCACGTGATTTAAAAGACAGAGTCATCAGCATGTTGCATGACGAGTTTCCCATTTTAACATGGGATGACCACTTCAATGAAGACCTGATGAAGGTTTGAATGCACGAATACTGCAAGCACAAGTGTTCCGAAGTGCAAAAAGCAATTAAGCATGGTTGGAACGGACCAGATTGGCTGACCAAAGAAGATTGGAAGAATGCAAAGAAACCAGCACGCGAGAATCCCGACAAGTGGAAGCAACAAAAGGAGGCAGCCAAAGCGTGTGTAGAGGCAGGGAGCTTGTACCACTTGGGGAGCGGTGGGTGGGCATCATTTGAGGAGCTTGCACCACTTGGGGAGAGGTGGGTGGGCATTATTTGAGGCCAATTTTGTAAGTGTTTTCGCATTGCTATTTAGGTTTGATAGTTTAGGGTTTATGGGTTTTTAAATTCTAACATAATGGATTCTTTGTATGTTTTGACTGTGGTCGATGATAGTACATGACCCCACATCGTACGAGCGTGAGTATGCAAGCAGGAAGGGCTAAAATGCCCTGATGGACATTTTGGCGGCATGGTTAGTATTAGGGTTTACTCTTTTCTATTTGTTGTATTGTTTTATAAATTATATGTTTTATACTTACAGAAGCTGTCTTATTGTTTTTTTTTGCAGAATCCGACAGATACGCCGCTTGGACGTGATAACACTTCTGATTAGACGACGTAAGTCTAGCCGCAGCTAGATAGCATTAGTTTCCTTTTGTCATAGCATATGTATCATGAGATGAAGTTTATACGTCTTTTTGTAACTATTGAAAAACCATGTATATTTTTTCAATAATAACAATGGTGTTGCAACTATTACATTTGCAAAGTTTAACAATCAAGTGATTTTGCCTATGATGTGTACAATTGTCATTGATTTACTTTCATCAATTTACTTTTGTTAGTTTTGCATCTTTATTCTGCAAACAATACTATGGATGATGGAGTTAATGGTTATATTGTCTTGTGGGTGACTACTTTTGGTCTATATCTAAGCCTGCACTTTTTTTCAAAGGTGAATCTAGGCTTATCTTGGATTCATTTAGGTTCACTCAATATTGGAACATTCAATAGGTTGATGGTTGAATGCCCTGCCACCAAAAATTTTTCTCTCGGACGTCGCTATGAGCGTCGCTATAAACGCTCTAACAGCGTCGCTATAAACATCGCTATAGGTGGCTTGTAAACGTTTCTATGATCCTCGCTATAGGCGTCACTATATAGTGACGTTCCCGTATCGACGCTGTTAGCGACGGTGTTAACGACGTCGGGGAGTATAAAAACCCAATGTATTTCTGTTGCTAACAGCGTGACAAGTGCACACAACCTCTTATAGTGAATGGCAAGAAAAAAATTTGCATTAGCAATAATAGATGCTGCAAGGCACGCGGAAATGGTTTCTCAGCAATAAGCATGGTAATGGATGCGGGTATATACCCACCACTATCATACCATGTCTACTGCCACATCTATTACCGTGTATATTGCCCCTCCTAGTACCGTGTATATTTCCACACCTATTATCGTTAAATGGCTATTCAAAAATAAAGGTGCTCATTTGGGCTACCCAATTCAGGTGGCCCAAATGAGCATCTTTATCTTTGCTGTGCATAAAACATATGAAACATCAATTTTTTTTTGAAAAAGTGTACAAAAGAAAAAGAGAATTTGAACATATTTTACCTTAATAATTAAAGTGCAAAAGATCAACTATTTAAAAAAGGTTACAAATAAGATGAAAATTTTAGTTCAGGTATATACATATGCTCATATCGTTTTTCTTGTACCACATTGGGACTTTAAGAAAGGACTACAAATTTTTTTCTATCTGTCCAAGTCCTCCTTGTCCTCCTCGTCCTTGTCCATAGGCACGTACGTTTGATCGCCCTGACTCTACATTAACCCAAACCAAATTAAATAGATTAAAACCTCAAAACAATTAATACAATATGATTTGTCTAAACTTACCACCTGTAGATCCAACCATTGAGTTGAATTGCTCGTGAGATATGTGATTGTTCTCCAACAACCATCGCCAAGTTTGAATTCTATGTGCTGCTCTCAAAACTTGACCATCTCTCCGTTGGTCGACTTAGAGTGATATTTTCATAAGTTAGCAATAACAAAAGCAATTCATTAACTGAAACCTTTCTCATCGATCTAGGTTTCAATTTAACCAAACTTATATATTTTTCCTTCCAAGCTGATTTGCCTCCGGAACCATAGCATGTGGGAGTTTTTTTGGCCCAAGCTTCATGTTGTTGTCTATAGGATGAGCTCGTTGTTGCAACCCGTTTGCCCTTTTCCTTCATTGCCCACTCTCACTCCTCATCTGCCATACTGCCTCCATGATAGCTCTTGTCTAGATCTCCAACCTAGTTGGCTGATGTGTGCCGTACACTTGACTACTTTTTTTAAAATATGTTTTAATGTAGTCCTCCAGCCACTATGCTAAAAAATGCTCATTGGGGCATTTGGGAATCTAGCATGCAACATGTTCTCAATGTAGCATGCATGATTTGGCAGCTGATCTCTAAACGAGTGTATAAGAATATGAAGATGGCATCAAAAGCCTTGTCTTGTGCTGTACCAAAGTCCATCTCCCTGGCATACTTTACTCTATAGTCGCACCCATGCGTGTTTAGAACGGGTGCATCAAAATCCTTGTCCTCTATGTTTGGGGAGGCACACTCTAAAATAGGGGACTCCATCCCCTCCCCCCCTCCCCCCCCCCCCCCCCAATTGCCAAAACAAGCAAAGCCACTAGATCTCTTGCCGCTCCACTTCTCTCGACACGCGCTGCTCTGAAACGAACATCGACACGTGTTTGCTAGAAGAAGTGCATCAATGATGCTTGGGTAAAGCAGGAATGGAATGGAGTGGCATGGGGCCTTGCGATGTAAGGGGAACATGACCCTGCAATGAAAGGGGAGTAGGTCAATAAGAAGGGACCATAGATGGAGGTGCCATTAGTGCAAGGTTCTGGACATAGGGAGTCCCTCCCTGGATCCCCCATGGCATGATTTCCTGAGAAAGATCGTAGGTTGCAAGCTTTTGCTGAGTGTAGCTTCCAAACAATCCCTCCATTGAACGGAGGTACTCATCTTGTAAAGAGAGTGCCCATTGGAGGTCTGAATCTACCACCGATGGAGGAACTTGGGTAGATGGACTGGCACCTCCATAGGTGTAGGAGGGTCATGCGTGCAATTAACAAAGAGAAACCTACACTCATGCTCACAAAAAATCAGCTACAGATGAGATTAATTTCTTTGCTTGGACTTACCGCCTCCAAGCTTGAGTCCACTAGAGGCGATTTCCACCCTGGATGGAGCCCATCTGGGAGGTGAACTAACCAAAAGAAGAATGTGATGGTTTCTCCCCACCATATGGTCTCTCATCTCACATCTACATCACAGGTTGATAAGTATCATGACCTAATGCTATATCTAATGTGCATACACTACATGCGTACATCTAATCCTCTATCTTCACCTAGACATACATATACCTAAACCTAAACATACATATTCATCTACCCATTTATATCTCTCCCTAAATCTATCTCTTCTCTCTCTCTCTCTAATGTATAGAGAGGGTAGAGATAAATAGAGATTAAAGATTCAATTACTACTTCTCTTAGCCTTTAAAAAAATGCACTCAAGTAGCTACACCCATGGTTTAGAATATTGTTTACTGCAAAGAGTAATAGAGTGGGTTTGCTAAGTTGACACCGGTTCCTATCGAGCTTGCTAATAGCTCAACAAGGGCTAAGCCATAGGCAACAAGTCCAAAAAGACTCCATTATCAAGACCATAGTTCTTGATGTTGTCCCCCAAAACCTATAAATAGGCATACAAACCTAGATAATAGATCAAATTCCCACTTATCCTATTGCAAGGAACAACTCCAACCTTTTATAGATTAAAGGAGTGCATCTCTTCTTATAAAGAGAGACGTATAGAGAGAGATGTAGACGAGAGCAATAGAGTAAAGAGAGAGCGATAGAAGATTTTGTACTCCTATTTCTCTCTCTATCCCTCTCTATCCATTTTTGTCTATTTCTCTCTCTCTCTCTCTCTCTCTCTCTCTCTCTCTCTCTCTCTCTCTCTCTCTCTCTCTCTCTCTCTCTCTCTCTCTCTCTCTCACTCTCTCTCTCTCTCTACCTCTCCCCCTCTCTTTCTCCCTCTCTCTCTTTATCTCTTTCCCTCTATCTCTCCCTCTCTCTCTTTTCTATTTCTTCCTCTCTCTCTCTCTCTCTCTCTCACTCTCTCTCTCTCTCTCTCTCTCTCTCTCCCCGCTCTCTCCTCTCTCTCTCTCTCTCTCTCTCTCTCTTGGATCATATTTACATTACTCTACGATCATATATGTGGTGAACTCAAGTTTAATTTCTCTCTCTCTCTCTCTCTCTCTCTCTCTCTCCTCTCCCTCTAACTCCCCTCTCTCTCTCTCATCTCTCTCTCTACCTCTCTCCTGTCTCTCTCTCTCCCCTTCCCTTTCTATCTCCCCCCCCCCCCCCCCCCCCCCCCCCCCCCCCCCCCCCCCCCCCCCCCCCCCCCTCTCTCTCTCTCTCTCTCTCTCTCTCTCTCTCTCTCTCTCTCTCTCTCTCTCTCTCTCTCTCTCTCTCTCTCTCTCTCTCTCTCTCTCTCTCTCTCTCTCTCTCTCTCGCTATATACTAGTATAAAGATGGATTTGATTCACCACATCCTACCTATGGCTTGGTCTAACACTAGCTAAACCTTTGAACTGATTCACTATATGCTATATCTGGAGAATTAATGGCCTTCTTTCTTCATCTCTCTCTGTATATCTCTCTCTCTTTCCTTCTCTCTCTCTCTCTCTCTATATTTTACAAGTCTGAGGTTTCAAACTACCAGGTTATGACCCTATGGCCCGATTGGGCTTCCCTCTTTCAAAGCTTAAAAATAACTTTAATATCTTCATGAAGATTTAGGTCGTGAAATTGTTTCTGTAAAACCATATGGTAACTCTCTACCATATGGCTGTGGTTTGGCCATGGAGTGTGTGAAAAGCCCCTTTTTTTGGGCACCAGCTATACTTTGGGGTCTTATAATATTTTTGGTAAAGAAAACTAATCATATCTGAAGACATAGCGTGGTGTGACAAAACATCAAAGTGACTCTGATGGGTAATGTAGACTCTGCTTGCTATCTTTGGGGTGCATGCAACTAGCACTACCCGAGCTCGGGTGGGTGGGCATTCGAATGCGATGCCAGTAAAAGACTCCATGTGCTCCGGAGCGGAGCTCCATGGCCGGTTGGGGGATACTGCAAGGCTTGGACACCACCTTATAAAGGTGAGCAGAATGCTCACTTAGCTTCCATTGAGCAAAGGGTATTTCTGTTCTTTCAATTTGTTTGTATACATTGAGTGGGTAAGGGCTTCAACTCCGCAAGCAACTTTGTGATGGCTCTTAACAAAAAAACATTGGCCAAATCTACAGAGGTATTTTTACACCTTTTATGGCTTTTTGAGTATGGTATGATTGGGTTTATTGCAACGACTTAGTGTATTTTGCTGGGAAATCCATTGTGTTGGAAAAGATGGACTGGCCATGTGTCTGAGTAGTGGCTCGACTTTGTTCGGATGTTTTACTGTTTGTGGTTAATGAAAGGGATGATCGGGTCCTTGCCGATGAGTGATATGTGGTAGTATATGCTATCTTATGCTGGTCCTAGCTGTGTTGTCAACTAGTTTGTATTTCTTTATATATTGTTTTATAAAGTCTTAAACTTGTGTTTTGGGCTGTAACGCAGCTCATTCTATCCATTATGGAGTATGGTTTGAGGAAGAGAGTAGTCTCAGGCTGTGGAATTGATCTTCTCTCTCAGTTTGAGGGGTTGGGGTTGATCTACCTTGACTCTTGGAATTATCTTGTAGTGGTGTGCTGGAAGGGATGGACTGGCCATGTGTCTAATAATTGGTTGGACTATGATTGGATGTTCTATTGTGTGTGGTTAATGAAATAGATGATCGGGTTTTGGTCGATGTTTGATATAAGGTAAGGTTTGATATCCTTTGCTCGTCTTGGTTGTTTTTATAACTCGTTTGCTGGTCAATTCACTGTTACTGACTGGTTTGCTGGTCAATTCACAGCTGCCGAATATGGTAAGTTTGTGATGCTTACCCTTGATTATTAAGTTTGTCTTACAGTTGGTTGATGGATAGGATAGACTTGCCTTCTAATTTGCTTTTGACTGAAGCATATTTTGATGATTGATTTGGTTTGGGAATGAACTATTGAAAGGATAGAAATAGGCATCATGCAGTAAACTACTCTTAGGATGTATCCTTGCTACTGGGGTGTTCTATGCTGGCCGTAGCAGTTGCCGACTGGTCCTCTGACTAAACAAAGGTTGTGTGGGCTCGGATGTTCCATTATGTTGTGATAATGGGATAGGTGACTTGCTCATTGCTGGTCTTTGATGTAGGGTAGGATAAGCTGTCTAGCTCGGCTGGCCCTAGCCTTTGCTGACTGGGTTTTGTGTTTTTACCAACTAGTAAGTTGGGTGACTGTCCTTTATCACATTAGATGAAGTTTTGGGTTGCTTCTTAGCATTGCCTTATAGTAGGAGGATAAAAGTGGTAGTATTTGTTGTCTCTAGCTAGTGTAGGTAGTCTTCTCTCTTTTCCCTTGGTTGTGGTATTCAGAAATGAATGAACATGTGCATTACTTTTATTCTCTCTATTTTGGCTTACACTCTATAAATGATATTTTGGGGATTATGTTAGGTAATCCACTTATGCTGATTGCTTTTTTTGGCTAG
>NW_028221398.1:104941-163182 GCF_014529385.1 Adiantum capillus-veneris | reverse complement strand
TATCTAGTATCATCCAAGAAGGGAGTGAGGACAGGACATCAGAAAGTGAGCATACACCCTTTTTGTTTGAAAGGATGTTTAACGAAGGAATACCTGATCCCATTGAGGAATATGAGATTCCATCCTCACCAGTTCCTAGTCAAGGACCTACACCCTGCAAAACGCCAATGAATGTTGCCAAACTAGTGGACTTCATGTCTTCTGAGGTCCGAACCACGATCATAGCAAAGCTGTATGGAGATCCTGAGTTATTCCTTGCACTTCGAGCATTCCTTAACGGAGAGCTACGAACGGGATTACCGCAGTTTGCGCAACCAAATAGGCCTGACTCGATTATGATTGATGAGGAAAATCATGTGCAATCACTTGACTTAGATGGACACGAGTCTGTGATCGAGGTACCCATTAACGAATTAGGGCAGTATTTTGAAGGCGACGAGTCTAATGCGACCCTACCCATCACTACCAAGGGATTAACTATAAAGGGAATTCTTGATGGTGGTGCGGGAGTTAGCATCGTTACAAAAGATTGTTGGGAATCCATGGGAAAACCCCGCCTCAGTGTTACTAACATTGTGGTAAAGATGGCAAATGGTACCATAGCCAAACCTATGGGGATGCTCAAGGATCTTAAGATCAAAGTTCTAGGACAAAGGTACGACATACGTTTCATTGTAATGGATTTCTCTAAACACCTTATGTCATATGAAATGATTTTAGGACGACCATTCATGAGGGAAGCACAAATGGTTCACGATTGGTCTAAAAATCATGTCTATTTGCAATTCCAAGACTCTGTCCTTAGAGTGGATTTGGTGACTGGTAAGGTACACCCCTTAGGGAGTAAAACCATTATTGATCATCGCTCTGACACCACAGTTCACTCGGCTCCACTACAATATTGTTACACTTGTAAGAAGGATACAGACATTGGCCAAGATTCTCCTTATATGGATGTGTTACCTGGGATGACTGAGTCGACAATGTGGATTGGGTCCACCTAGCATCAACCATAGACACTTGGGGAAATAGGGGGACGACCTGGGTAACACCTGAGGGGGATGAAATGCCTATACCCTTAAATATGCTACAAGCAATGCATATCGCTTCCGACAAGACTCATCCTAATGTCACGAAGAAAACATACAAGTGGGTCCCTAAAGCTTCTTTAGTGACCATAGCTAGTGCTAAAAAACAGAAGCCTTGTAAGAAACGTACCACTCGCTCCAAGAAAAGTAAGAAAATGTTGCGTTGGATCCCTAAACGACTATTGGAAGCCCAAGGCTACTATCAAGGAAATGATCAAATCTGGGTGCCAAAACGTAGATTGTGCTCTTACCTATCACCTGACCCAAGTAAGCCCAATCCCGTGCTCCAAAACAAATTGAAAATCGCGGAAAGAAAAAATCATGGAATGTTACACACCCTTCTAGAGCTAGTTTGGGTACCAAAGAAAGAACAATTTGTTCCACCTAGCTCAGGAAGGGGGGAGTCCCATGAAGATTCTAGCTCATCATGTAATACATCCATAGAGGTAAAAGCTTCTACACCGCCTCCATCTATAGTAGTGGACCTCCATGAAGCTACAAAAGAATCCACACCTCCCAGTGTTCAAGAATCACCTGATGAACCACTTCAAGTTCGATCCTGGCGGAGTACCTTACCACCCTTGCAACCTGACGAGGCACCTAGGGTAATAGAAAACTACTGGCAAAAATCCTCACCTATTACCAACTGGAACAATTGGTTTCAAAGGGTGACAAGCTCATTTCAAACGGTATGATCTACCCAAGGAAGGGGGGAGTGTTTGCTGACATCCATTATTCACTTGCTTCCCTCTCAACCTTTTTCCCTGACCTCTTAATCACCAATCTTAGGGAATGTACATATAAAGCTTTATACTCACAAAAAAGAAAAAAATAAAGAGCAAGAGCAATTAGCAAACGAGTATGCACAATAAAAGTCAAAACATTGACTTAGACCTACACATGTCACATCCGGTACAGTGAAACAGAAACCTATGCCATAAAACACCTTTGATCCTCATCACTTGAGTGATGGAGGGTAAGTAAGATTAGTACGATAGGAGTGTTTCTGTTTTAGAGTTGAGTGATTAGCGAAGTTCTCTTTTCCCACTGATGTGCCTCCTGGAGGTATTCCTTTTGTTTCCTAGTGTGTACAGGAGCGTGTTGCTATTGATAGGATTTGGACCTTCATGGAACCTTTCTCTCGTTCACACTTCAAATCAAGCGCGACCATCAACACAAACAGGTGTTTCTTATCCATTAGCATTACCCTTATCTTTTTGCATCTATGATTGTCTGCTTTGATTGTGATTGGTAGCATAATATTCAGCGCATTGGCTTAGTATCAAACATTTAATTCAATGTAATGTTTTGTCATAATCACTTGTCTAGGTTTCAAAATCAAGCAGTCCGACTAAGCTAGTTTGACCAAGCTAGATATTAGAAATCTTCTCTTAATACCATGGGGAATGCCTTCCTAATAAGCAATGGTTACTTAGGTTCTTAATCCGATTTAGGCAGCATTGTATGAAATGTACTAGGGCTTTCTAGTGGGCTTGACCCTATTGACCTTTAGCTTAAGTATTATAAAGGGAGTTTACTAATGTGATGAGCCTGGGGAGGGTAACAGTGTTATATGACCCCCCAAAGTTACAAAATTTAAATGCTGAAAATGAACAAGCAAAAATCAAAGTGCCACAATGTAAAATTTTAAGCTGGAAGAGAAATCTCAGCTTGATTTGGTACTTCACTCACATGTATCGCCTATGGTACTAGAGCCCTAGAGGTTCCCAGTGTGAGCGCTTTTCCTTGAAAAGCAAAAAACCCAAGGCATACAAAATAAGCACCCACTCATAATTGAATCAATGTGAAAGACTTTGGGGGGTCAAAGAAAAAGTAATCAGTCAGGCGATGATTTCATGAGAATTCCTTTTATGGTAGCTTAACTACAAGGTCTTCTAGATATAGCCTCTAGTCAGCCCTCGAACATGAATACTTGGCTCTCGCGATTAAACAACTTAATTGACCACAGAAAATTAAGAAGCTTACCCATGGTATTAATATTCGATCTCTAGTGCCTTTCGACCGTCAAATTAGCGACCCCAGACTTGTTTAATTTTATACCTTTACATCTGTTTATGCATTTGATTACATTGCAATTTAATGTTCATTGCTAACAAATTGTTTGAAATTCTTTTACCAATCAATTTGTCTACCTAAAACCGCATATGCTTTTTAAGAGAATGCAATTACTGTGCCAATGTTGTTTGATTTTGCAGTGACTAAAGAAGGCTAAGGACATTCATCTCAAATGCTCTTCCACCTCGACGAACCAGCTTCAACTCAATAGCTTCCGAGGACGGAATCTACATCAGGAAGGGGGGCATGTTAACCCTCACGGCACACGGACACCCTATCGCCTACGATGGACGTGTATTATGTATTTGGTAGAGTCAGGTATCGGGCTTGTCGGTCCAATAGGGAAAGGTAGAGTGATCGCCGATGAGAGGCGCACTTTAACACGAACATGCTAGGGTTAGTTGGCTAAGCATGGGCGCCCAAGTGTGAATGGGGTGAGCTCCTATAAAAGCCAACTAAACCTAATTTTTACTCATTCTCTCATTTGTGCAATTGAAGAGTGCTCTTGCTCCATCTCCATCTCTTCTTCTTCACCTCCTTGTGTGTGTGTGTGTGTGAGAGAGAGGAGAGAGGGAGAGTGTGTGTGCGATCGAGCATTACAAAGGCACGACGGCGGCGAAGTGGTTGAGCGCGGCACGACTGCAGCTTCTTCTTCATCGCGGCGAGGAATCCACCACGAAGGCGAGCGTAGAGCGGTGAGTGACACACCTTTGCTCTCTTGAGCTTGCTAGTTTAGGCTTGTTGTGTGCTTGAGCCATTTGTGGCTCGCAACGGTGTATTGGCAAGTCCCTTGCTTCGACAGTGCGGCAAGGAGCGCACATTTTGCCTACAACAACACAGTTCATACGTCTACGAGGAAGGCACCATTTGAGATTATCAAGGGCGCTAAGAACGTCCCACCTATTCTAAGCACCAACTGATTTCTTTTGAGATTTCAGGGATACTGATGGATTGACAATATTCTGCTGGTGATTTTATGTATAGAAGTACTCTGAAATGGGAATTTCTAAAATGAACCTGTTACATGTGCTCTCTCATGTATGTATTATTCTAGTGCATGTTTTAAAAGACGAAATGAATGCAACATTTTTGTCTTGTTGAGCCCGTATGGATATCCTTATTATCCATATCCGGGGTACGTGCCTAACCACCCAAAGGATTTCAAAGATGGCGGCACCACAATAAAAAATTTCACCTTTTCTGGAGTGAAAGATCAAAAGAAAGCTTTGCGGTTCTTCCAACAATTCGACAACATCTATGCTTTGGGGAATTATACGGAAAATCAAAGATTTATGGAATAGCGAGACACCACAATGCTCCAAGGACATGGCAAGCTTTCAAGACAAATTTTGCACGCAGTTATATGACTTCAGTCCAGATCTTGTCAGAATGGGGCAACTGAAAATGCTTGTCACGGAGACCTTGGAAAGCTACTACCAAAGGTTTCTTGACGTCTACCTTCCGATGTCTTTCTTCAAGATGGTTCCCTTGGAAGATCAATGCGATCAATACACCATTGGAATGCCATCACGTTTAAAGATTCCTGCTTATGGATCATGCCGCGGTCGGCTACAAACTTATGAAAGGGAAGCTCGAGTTTACTACAGAAGCCACTACGGCAAACAAGTAGAACTCCCGGCAACAACGACTAAATCCCTGGGAATCTCGTAAAAGTCAAGCTCAAAGGCCTCATGTGACATAGCGTCAACAAGAAACCCTGTTACAAGGAGGCCGATGCTTTAAATGTTTTCAAACTGGTCATACTTTCAATACATGTCCTCAAAGAGCCTCTACATCTTCAAAGCAACATCCCACTCTGACAATCGATAGATCCCCAGGACCATCTGCGGCTAAGAGAGCTAGACCTGCCATTGGCCTTGTACGTGATATTTATGGAATTAATCTTGAAATTGTGCGGAGCCTATGGCAAAGTCAACGACTTGAAAGCCCTGATCTTCTTTGACCCCTGAGCTACTGAGAACTTCATCCATCCCGAATTCCTCAAGAAGATGGATTTTGACTATGATTCACAAGGTGGCGAACTTGAGGCAGAGCTAGCCACAGGCCAAACTTAGAAGGTGGTACCACTTATTGGTGCTCTTCCAGTGGCCATCAAAGAATACCATGGAAAAGCCGATTTCCACATCATGAAGTTGGACAAATTGCGACGTTCTATTGGGCATGCCTTGGCATGACAAGAATGACGCGACACTCTAGATTCGGAACCGTACAATTACCTTGATGCTGAAGGACAAACCTTCCGTCCTCAAAGTTCGGATGTCCAAACAAAAAACCCAAATAAATTTTCTACTTGCTTTGTGATACTATTTGGAGAAATTTATTTGAAATGGATGGTTATCTGCTTTAAACCTGTCTTGGTACCGATTTGAGAATTGTTTGACTCTGGTTTTTATATTGGTTTCAATGATTTGTGATGTACTCCTCGGTGAAGTCCTCAAGAATTGCTATTTGACCTCGGAACGATGCAGACCAGGTGTCTGGGGAGCGTTTTTTGTATGCTAGAAAACCTCTGAACGACGCATACAGGGTGTCTGGGGAGCGTTTAGTTCTATGCTTGAAACCTCCAAGCGACGCAGGCTGTGG
Organism: Adiantum capillus-veneris; assembly: GCF_014529385.1. Taxonomy (NCBI): domain Eukaryota; kingdom Viridiplantae; phylum Streptophyta; class Polypodiopsida; order Polypodiales; family Pteridaceae; genus Adiantum; species Adiantum capillus-veneris. The sequence goes on along the minus strand of NW_028221398.1, from coordinate 157,414 downwards.
CTTGGGGAGCATATCAATCCTCTGAGCTCATGACCCGGACCTTTTTAGGTTATTTGCGAGGGGAGTGACGAGGTAGTTGCCTCATGCCACAGATCGTCCGTCTCGGAGGAGTGCTCAGCGGCACTGTTTGTTGTGTCTTGTAACATGCATATATGAGCATCCGTTGCATTGTGATGTGTCAACCACTAAATATTTCTTAATTGGGTGAGATTGCCTTGGATGTGTAATCTTAGTGAATCGAGACACCCGTTAGGGATCAGCACGGTCTGGGCATAATGGCTAATTTTGCTAGGCCGGAATATCAAGAGGTCCGACCGGGAATGAGAAAAGTGAATGTCAAATGGAATTGAGCTAACTTGAGTTGTTTTGCAAATATACTGTAATCATGGAGGATTACTCTTCTTTTAAGAAGGGGAGATATCACTAACTGCTGATGTGTAAAGCCATTAAAGACGCGACGACCCACAGTGCACACACATACACACATACACAGTGAAATCGTTGCGTATCAAGCGGGAGTTGTACGGATGCTCCGTGAATTGTGCTGGCATGCCACGTGGCACTCTATAGATTTTGTTGCTGAATTGCTGACGTGGCAGGCGTACGGATTTCTTATTTTCTGGCGCCGGTAGCTTTTAGCACCAAATGTGTTTCATGTACTGCTTTTAGATAGGCCTAGGCCCTTTAAATATGCGGCAAGGTCGGGCATGCTATCACTCATAAGAAGTTTTGGACAAATTCTCACAATAATTCCCACATTGTGACTTACCTTAACATCATGAGCTTGTGCTCGAGAGGCGCCGCATACCTAGCTAGGTGATTGGCAAGGCTTGCTCGCGCATACCTAGCTAGGTACGATTGGGGCAGGCCTGCCCCAATCGTACCTAGCTAGGTATGCGGCGCCTCTCGAGCACAAGCTCATGATGTTATTCATTGTATGAAAAACATTGGAAAAGACTCCGTTTTCCTACATGAGAAAATTTCTAAATCTTCTTGTGACTCTTGGTGTCCTCTTGTTACAAGGGACCCCTTCACTGGAGTGTTGTGAGAGCCGCTCTAGCAAGTCGGTGAGAAGGTGGGCACATTGGGTGGGTGGTTCACTTTTGGGGGGAGAGGGGGGCAAGGTGCAGTGGCAAAATTTCCTATGAAAAGCTATTTTTTGAAAATTGGTGGAACTTGGAAGGGCGGACCAAAGCACTTTTTCAGGGGAAAATTTTGATACATATGCATATACATGTATATTATACAATACTGAGTATAATATGCTAATTTTCTTAGGAGAGCTAGAGGTTGGCGACCAAATTCCCAACGTTGCTATGTCATTTTCGTGAAAGTAGAGGGCCTGAGTCGTCTTTGCTTTGGGAGTAGACTTTTCCCCTGGTTGCATGGCATGATAGAGTTGTACATACACCCAGAGCTTGTTTTTGTGCGCTTTTCCATGTCCTTGACATTGGGCGTTTTGTCTTCTTATTAGGGAAAACATTTGACGCTCATAACATGCTTGTTAAGAGTCTGGTGTTTGGATTAGAGAATGTTGAGCTTCTGGAACGAAGTAGTCTAATGCTTGAAGAAGTTTAAGTTTGCCTAGGTATGTCCCTCAAAACGTTTTTCTCATTCCTTTTTTCAAGGAATCAAGAAAGATCCTTTTTTGAATTAATGTCGAACAGAAAAGGCAGCGCGGTAGGTGGCGGGCATAAGAATTTTTTTTTGTCTTTATAGGTGTTCTCCTTCTCTCTCTATTGGTGGCTTTCTCTCGATTGCTCTCGGTGCTACAGTTGCGCACACAACAGAGGGAGACGAGGAGTGCAGATGCAATCTCTCTCTCTCTCTCTCTCTCTCTCTCAAACCCAAGACGAGAGGGCAGGGGCTGCTATCAACACGACTTCTCTCTCTCGCTCCTGTGTGTCTGTGTCTTTTGGAGGCAGGGCAGCAGATGTCCCTCTCTCCCTCTCTCTCTCTCTTATAAGGTAGCGAAGGAAGCCTAGGTAGCGATGCAGTGAAGAGAGATGGAGATACACACAAGCCTGTGAAGTGGACGGGGCAATGGCAAGGCGGCGATGTGAAGGAAAGAAGTAATCGAATGGTACATGCTGCAACAGAGAGAGAGAGGGGGAGAGAAAACAGAGAGGCAATGTGTGATCGCGAGGATGGAGAGACAGTGCGAGATTGATGCTCTTTTAGCTTGCGAGAGTGAAGCTGAGCCTGATGAGGCCTGTGTTGTGGTAGCTGTGCGCCTGATATGCGCAAAAGTCATGACGCAGGCAGTACGTGGAACGAAGGAAAGGGAAACTTTTCCTTTTGGGCGTGGGAGGGTGTAGAATCTTGGGACTTAATTAATTAATGATTGTAGAATAGACCCAATATAAGTGTGATAACAACAACAAAGACAAATAGCATCTTCAGGTAGAATCATTTGTTAATGATATCGAACACCAGCCATTCATAAACACATAAAGGGTTGAAAGGAGGGGAGAGGGGGGGGGGGGGGGGGGGGGGGGGGGGGGGGGGGGGGGGGCATGCGCGCGCACACCACACAGTGTAGAGAATAGGGCTACATTATTGCATGGATACAACCCCCTTGGATGTAAAATGTGCCTTCCCATGGGATGTAATTTTGGAGAAACAAGTGGGCATGAAGCACAAAGAATATGACCAAAGCCAACCAAGGTGAAAAAGGGCATAAGCAGTGTCTACAACTAAAAAAAGGAAAGAAAAAAGAAACCTCCTTAAGAGAGTAAAAAGTACCCTACAAACCTCTATGTAGAGAAATGCAACCCACTTGTATGGGCCACAATAGAGATCAAACAAACTTTGCTTAGGAGACATTGGGATAACAATAATAGTGCCCAATACATCACACTTATATTGGGTCTATTCTACAATCATTAATTAATTAAGTCCCAAGATTTTGCACCCTCCCATGCCCAAAAGGAAAAGTTCCCCTTTCCTTCGTTCCCACATACTGCCTGCATCATGGCTTTTGCGCATATCAGGCGCACAGCTACCACAACACAGGCCTCATCAAGCTCAGCTTCACTCTCGTCAGCCAAAAGAGCATCAATCTCGCACTGTCTCTCCGTCCTCGTGATCACACATTGCCTCTCTGTTTTTCTCTCCCCCTCTCTCTCTGTGTTGCAGCATGTACCATTTGATTACTTCTTTCCTTCACATCGCCGCCTTGCCATTGCCCCGTCCACTTCACAGGCTTGTGTGTATCTCCATCTCTCATCTCTTCTTCACTACCTTAATAAGAGAGAGGGAGGGAGAAAGGGACATCTGCTGCCCTGCCTCCAAAAGACACAGACACACAGGAGCGAGAGAGAGAAATCGTACCGATAGCAGCCCCTGCCCTGTCGTCTTGGGTTGAGAGAGAGAGAGAGAGAGAGAGATCGTATCTGCGCTCCTCGTCTCCCTCTGTTGCGTGCGTAACTGTAGCACCAAGAGCAATCGAGAGAAAGCCACCAATAGAGAGAGAAGGAGAACACCTGTAAAGACAAAAAAAAATCTTATGCCCGCCACCTGCCGTGCCTTTTCTGTTCCACATTAATTCAAAAAAGAATCTTTCTTGATTCCTTGAAAAAGGAATGAGAAAAACGTTTTGAGGGACATACTAGAAGGTTGGTTCATCAAATAGAGGTCTTTAAGGAGACAAAGGATAGAAACAGTAATTCACAATTCATGCCAATGCATTGTACATATATACATGTATACAAATAATTATGTATTAGCCCCCCCCCCCCCCCCCCCCCCCCACAACACACACACACACACATTCAAGTGTTACTTAATACATCCTAGAGCTTTGCTAGCTCCACAACTCCATGCTTTGCCTATCTCTAACACTTTATCCAACTCTATACTTTGCCTATCTCTGAGACTTTATCCATGATTTTCCTATTCCTCACCTGACATCTTTTATGAATGCCCCTGACTTATCAGATGTTCTGAGCTCATCCTTCGATTTCGTCCCCCTCCTAGCTATCCCTGTGGTTTTGTTGGTGCCGCGAATTCTCCTATATTTTCCACTTTGGGGCCCATGAGGATGGACTCCTCCTTAATTGTTTGTCAAGCTATAGTGGGGTCCTCCCCTTGGAATTCTTGCACATTACTATCCTTGACCTTGAATAAGATGCATGGAAACTTGAAGCACTTTCAATGTGCATGGAATGATGGGCTCTCTCTCTCTCTCTCTCTCTCTCTCTCTCTCTCTCTCTCTCTCTCTCTATCTATATATATAATATATATATATATATATAATATATATTTATTTATTTATATTTATATTTACGTCTCCTCCGCAAGCCTCAAGCGTGCCCCGCCCCCTCCCACCTCCCCCCCCCCCGCCCTCTCTTCCCCCCTCTAATTGTCGACTCTGCATCGTGTGGACTTTCTTATGGGGGGTTCACTATAAGTAGAATCTATATATTAAGTACGTTCAAGGACTATTTATAAATCCCATTGGTTATGGAATTTTCACAAATAAAAGGGACCCTTTTCTAATTCAATGTGCAAATTTTTTTTCAAGATCTTTTTTTCAACACCCTTCTGTCTCAATGAAAATGTGAAAAAATATAGATTAAAATAATCCGTACTTTTGAACCCACGTGATAGGCATTTTTGTATTGTAGTGACCCCCTCTGAGGCTTCATAGTTCTTGCTCATGTCCATCGGCCTCCAATGCATCGACTAGTGTGCCGCGTGATGCACGAACTAGCTCTCACTCCAAGTATCCCTACTGCCTTGGCATACATTGATAGTATCACTCACTAAAGACGACTCCTATCTCAAGGTATGTCCTGCAAGGTCTTTGTTGTCACATCATTTCTTTCCTACTTCCTATTGTCCTTACCATGTATATTTGAGTATCATCTCTCTTTTGCTCACACTATCTTGAAGGTTTGTACCTTGCCATGTCTTGAGAAACAATTGCCTCTCCTCCCCTTGCTGACACGAGGGCTAGAAAGGCTACGACTTGGCTTGGTGGATGATGGCTGCTTGAGCACTACACATCTATAAAACTTATGTTTAAGGTGAAGCTCATTTTTGATTGATGGATTATGTGATCCTTCTCGACATTCCCAACAATATTGATTTGATTTGTTTCTACCATCTCATACATAATGGGGCTCTTTTGCTATAACTGGTTTTATTCATTTTTACTATGCTGGTCTTTTTGCTTGATTTCTTTGAAAAAGAGCTTGATGGTGCTTCTGGATGTAGTCATGGCACCATGATGCTTTTGATATTTGATGCTTAGGATCATGTTACTGGTCTTTACTTAGTAGCCTGCAATATCCTCTTGAAGTTATCTTCTAGGGGATGGATTTTCTCTAAGACTTTGCTAAAGAGAATCTTCCACGGGATGGTTGGCCTAAACACTTATTGCACTTAACCTTGAATGGGATTTGCAGCAAGGGTTTTCCTGGATTTGCATACATCAAAAGTTTGGTTTCTTTTACTAAACTATGCAAGTTTTGATGCTATATATATGCACTAAGTTGTGCTAATTTTGAAACTGACGCTTGGTACTTTCACTTATGATTAGAAAATATGAAGGTATATTAATGTATACCGCACTGATGACTTTTGCTAGTTTTGTCTCATAGGCTTCTCCATTAGAACCGACTTTGATTTTTATCTCTAACATGCTTTGCCTAGCTTGGGCTTACTTAATTGAGTTGTCTAACCTTCCTTGTTTCCCCCCATCTACTATGGGAACCCCCATTTTGAAGTCTTTGCTTAACATGAGCTACATTTTTTACATGGGGTTATCACTCTCAAGTTGGAAGTTTATAAGCTTTGTAGCTTTTGCACTACCTCACTTTGTATTGTTCGCCTACATATGTTCAGGTACCTATAAAACCATTGGATCCTTGTGGTTATAACATGCTAGTTTATATATGGTTTTTTGATGAGCAATACTTTATCTTTAGACCCTTTTTTTAATTCTTAAAGATGGTATGGCAAGAACCCTAGACTCTACTTATCTGTTTGACAATGAGTGCATTCTCTTTTTGGCTTTCTAGTCTTGATACATAATCATTGAGATTAGTTTTGCATCTAAATGCTTTGGATTGGGTCTTTTTGATCCACTCTTAGTTCTAATTATCACAAATGGATGTCATTGAGCCATTGGTGTTTCTTCAAATGGATTTTTCTAATATTGTTCTAATTGTCCTAATGATTCGAATCTACAAAGTTGCCATAGGTTTTGTTGGTTGCTTTGCCTAACATATGATTTGTCTTCTGCTATAGCCTTCAAATGAATTCTCATTGCATATATACCACTATACATCAAGTAGGGCTACTGGATTAGGCCCTTAGAGGGATTAGTATTGGTAAATTTTGTTTTTGAAAAGGCTTACAAATTAGAAACTCTACATTTCATGTTTGGCACTTCTTGGATGGATGGACAAATCTAGGTTTTTGGAGTTCTTTTGCTAAGTTGGATGGATTACTTCTTGTGTTGGTCTGGTTACTTGGATTCTACGGTAAGTGAAATTTACATTGAAGCCTCCTTTTGATTGCCTCTATACTACTCTAAGAATGTGGAATAATCATCTGGACTATTGATGCATGGATGAAGCTAGAATAAAAAGATCCATTCTAAAAACAAGGACTTACATTGAAGAAGATCTCTCTATGTAGTCACATCATATAAAAACTGAAAAACATAATCAATCTATTAAAATATTGAAGTAGGTTACCTATTAACTTGAACCATTATCTCAAAGGAGTGACTGCCTTTGGACACACAAAATGAAAAAACTTCTTTAAAAGAAACTTCTACTTTAAGTTCTTATATCTATCATATCAATTATAATGAAACATAGGTTACATAAATTGTATAAGACTAATGTTTAACGTATTCACATGATTCATTGAAAGTAGGTTACCTAAGATGCTTGACACCATTCCCATCTCAAGGAGTGACTGCCTTTGGACACACAAAATGAAAAACTTCTTTAAAAGAAACTTCTCTTACTTTAAGACTTCTTTGATTTTAGGAAAGTAGCTAATCTCATATGTTTCAATTATGACATGGGTCACAACAGATAGGTTCTTTGACACTTGTAAATTGTATCCAAGACTAACAAATATGTTGTCTTGTTAACGTAAATGCACATGAGAATTCTTTCTTTGCTTAAAGAGGATTAGGTTGGTTGCTATTGACCTTTAAGATGAAGATTGGTTTCATCTATAGTTTCAATGTTTATCCTAATTTATAGTATAAATTGAATGATGCTTCATTCTAACCATACTGTACATAAATTATTTGAATGCAAAAGATTGAAAATATTTCCCGTTGTTTAAAATCAACTACCTTTTGAACACGATCATCATTTGTGTATGCTTTACAACAACACACACATACACACACTCACATACACACATACACACACTCACATACACATTTGATATTGGTCTTCATTTAGTTTGTTTCAAAATGGATGGTGATTTTTAGGCATGTTAAACTATTTGAGGTTGTTTTAGCTTCTCATAGAGAGGTCTAAATACTCATATTTTGCGTCTCAATTCTCGATGGCATACATAGTCATAACATTTGAGTCTCAATTCCTAATTGCATACATAACCATAGCTTTTCTTTGCAAGAGCCTATAATTCCTATAATTGATTTTGTAGATTTAGATTTGATATCCATGGTAATATTAGGCATGTAAAACACAAAATGTTATCTCTGATCTCAGGGGGTCACTATATGTACAACCGATATGTCGCGTGCATTCAAGGATTATTTATAAAACCCCTTAACTATGAAATTTTCACCGATAAAAGGGGCTCTTTTCCTATTCAATCTGTATTTTTTTTTTCAAGTTCATTTTTTCAACACCCTTTTGTATATGAAAATGTGAGACGATATAGAAAAAATAATCCTTGTTGTGTCGAACTCAATTGATAGCCATTTTTTTTACTGTAGTGCCACCACCCCCCCCCCCCCCCCCCCCCCCCCCCCCCCCCCCCTCCTTCCCTTTGCTTGTCTATGATAATACCTCAAAGATTAACACATTTGTACCACAATCTCAAGTTTCCAAGTTTTATTTCTAAGGATATTCTTTTTGTTTTGACACAATCTAGTCGTGTTGTTTTGTTTTTTTCTTTGAATGATATCAAGTATACTCTTTCCCCTTCAACTGAATCATTTCAATTGTAGCTCCTAATCTTTCTTTAGTGCTATCAGAGTAGAGGCGGGGAGGGAGCTTCTTGAGGGAGCTTTGTTCGTAAAATGGACGGGCTAGAAAACTTATTGAAAAATCTATGATCTTTGTGTTGGTTTCTCCAATCTTATGCAAAAAGCTCCCTCCACCAAATGATGAACTATGCCTTATGTTGTTGTCCGTTACCTAACATCGTGCCACCACATGACTAGACAAGCAGATGGAGTGGCGATTGGTTGGCTGGAGGTTATATTTGCATTTTGAACCATGTGCTTGCATAGAAGATATAGTAAAGGTGAAGACAATTGCATTAGTCCAACTTAAAATACAACTAAACTAAATATGAGGTTCATGGTGCTGGATAGAGCTTATCAGAATCTTGATTGTAGAGCTACGGGTTTGTGATTGTAAGCACAACTACAAACAAAGTAGAAATAAAGTGATTGCAAACTCCACTGAAAATTGCTACAATAACACGGAAATTTATTTCCAAAAGACTATAAGAAGCAATCGTTCATAGCGACTACAAAGATTATCAAAACACTATGCTAGTAGAAATTTGACATGGCTATTTCAATTGAGTGCTGGGAGGATCTAATTCTACAATTTTTGGATGTGGTTCAATCAATGATGCTTCATGTAATGCACAATCCACCTCCTCAGCAAGCTTTCTATCTCGTTCTTGAATCTCTCTTAGCCATTGTGCTTGTATTTCAAGAACTGTGCACAATTTGTTGGAGAGCTCCTCGTTGCTCTCATATAATGTCATCATTCAACCCATCTAGCTCCCTAGCAAATCCATTGCTCAACAGTCACCTCCGTACTGCACGAAAACGTCGTTCTCATTTGTATATTGGGCAAGTAGTTGCCAAAGAAACCAATGTCCATGTTCCATACCTCCTGGATGAATAACAATAGTCAAAGATAGCAGAGAAAATTTACTTTGAAGCTTCCCTTTGGTTCATAATACCCCTCCAGCAAGAATGCATATGCAAGAGGTTGCAGACGCTTGGTATCCCAGATAACTTGTCTTGCTTTTTCTAGCTTCACCAAATGGCAGAGCGAAACTCATTGGAGCACAGATTCATGCTCTACCTGCAAGCAACAATATACCTCAAAGACCAATCCAAAGGACATTTATAGTAAGCTTAAACCAAAAAGCTATAATTTACGTTAAAATTTCCTAGATGCTTTGATAACATATCTTATCCAATTGTAATGTCTGTTGGGAAATTCTCCACCAGCTTTTGCCCCTGCAGTCATATCAGCCTTCATTTCTCTATCATCAATCTCCTCGTTGGAGTTGTATTTGTCATCCACAAACCCAAACGATGCTACTTCTTGCACCTTAGCTTATCCTTTTGCATATTTTTTGGATTTTTGATTTATGACGACAAGTGGAGAAGGCACATTACTAGCTGCTACGCTCTTCAAAATAGTCGTAGCAGTAGATGGAGATAGTTCTTCTTGTTCTTAACTTACGATCTTGGTGAGTTTAATCTACTATATTCGAATGTTATATTCAAACCTTTATGTCGATCTCTCTATCTCTCTCACCCCTCCCGGCCTACAACAATCGCTATCAACCTCTTTCTCTCTCCTCTCTCTTGTCCTACAACCCTTTGTTGCTCTCTTTCTCTCTCTCTCTCTCTCTCTCTCTCTCTCTCTCTCTCTCTCTCCACCCATGCATCATGTCTTACACCCTGATTACGGGACTGGATGGAGCTAAAGATATGATAGCACCTTCTCTCATGATTGTATATACCCCAGCATATAGGATTGCATTTTTTCCCTTGTTTAGAGCTCCACCCCCCCCTACCCTTGTACCACCTCCCTTCTCTCCTAGTCATTACACAGGATAGCTATCTTTTGTTTTGTACCTTTTATCCTTCACAGGATATCCAGAGGACACTTACCCCCATGTACTTTGATTTGTCTCATAGGCCGATTTCGTCCTCTTATGGACGTTAAAAAAATCTTTCTTTCTTTCTTTGTTTCTCTCCCCATTATCTTACCTGTTTAAACACATATATTTATCAACCTCTTTCTCTTGGATTCACTCTCATCCTACAAACCTCTCTCGCTCTCACTCCTATCTCCCATCCTACTACCCTCTCTCTCTCTCTCTCTCTCTCTCTCTCTCTCTCTCTCTCTCTCTCTCTCTCTCTCTCTATCTCTCTATCTCTACAACCCTCCCTCGTCATCTCCCATGCTCATAAAGATGTCCAAGCACTAGCACTCAATCACTTACATGAGCAAGAGAGTAGGCGAAAGAGGAAGAAAGAGACAGGTAGAGACAAGTACGTTATAGAGAGAAACCAATCCAAGGGACGAAAATACCTTTACAGTGTTAGACTTTGTAATCAATGATTTAAAAAAAATTTATACATCTATTTATGTAGAATTTAGGGCACATCTCTTTCTTGGGAGTATTGTGCGCTAGCGCTCACCAAATTTCTACCATGCCCCATTGCTAGTCTCATGCTTTCCGGCCCTAGCGAATGAGATAGGAGGAGAGGATGATTGGGCATAACAAATGAAATTCTTACCCAAAATTGACCAAGCTTCACACCATTAGACCTAAATTAGTCCTATGTATAATTGCAAACATTGGTAGGCCAACCTGGGACTAGAGTACATGGCTCGCAACTCATCATTTTTTACTTTGAAGTTATGGTTTGGATCAGCATGGTGAATAGGTCCTATGGCTATAGTCTTTTTCTATTTAGTTCATTGGTTTGGATTTCAAGTCAAATTTTGGAATTTTCAAAGCCTTGGACATAGATTGGATTTTGGTAAGTTTTTTAAGTTTGGAACTGGGAAAAAACATAGTATTTGCATGTACTGGTACTTTGGATCAAAATTGTGTGGTCAAAGTCAACTGTGACTTGAAGGCCTATGGCCTCACACAAGATGTTAGAGAAAAGGCATGTGGAATCACGTAGTGGGAGTTGGACTTGAAGACTTGTGGTATCATGCAAGACGAGGACGTTGTGTATGAGGGACACAGAAACACAGAGGGCGGCCAAGAGCAGCCATAGAGGAGATGCAAAGGGGTCCGAGGGAGGGGGGGCACCTAGGGAGATGGCAAAGGCGAGCTGTATTGGCAACAATGGGTGTATTCAAATTTGCAAACATAGGCGAACCTTATGGAATAGTGGAATCTATGTCAAAGTAATGGTTCTTATTTTTTAGAGACTCCAGTAGGAGGGGCCCAATCATTTTAAATCCTAAATCTGAAAAAATCTTCGAGGATGCTGGGGCGAGAAAGGAAAGCATAATGAAAATGGAGGCAAAGAGTTGGAGCGACATGTGGGCGGCAATCGGCATGCAACTCGGGTACTGGCAAGCAAGGACATTTGAGCATTGTAGAGGGTGTGACAAGATGTGCGCGAGTGAAAAATGCGTCAGTGCTTTGATGTAGAATGGAGGGTGTGCGAGGTCACCACGTGGATGGACGAGCTGGGGAGCGCAAGCAGATTTTAATTTTTACATGAAACATGTTGTGCTTTGAGTATCGGGTTGTGCATGGTACAATGGCTTGCCTTTGGATGGACGGGCACCCACTACTATGAAAATCTCCAAGTGTTTACCGTGCTATTTTACCGCGTTTTGTATATAGAAGGTGCAAATTCAAGTAGAGAAACAAGAGAGAGGAAGGCGGGGGGGTTTTTTGTGTTTAAAATATTTTCACGACTGTTTGCGCTATTATTATCGCGTAGATTACCGTTGTTATTACCGCTTAGATTATTGTTGTTATATTCGACAGCCAAATTTAGCGCCTAAACTTTCAAATTCTGGCTTACCCCCCCCCCCCCCCCCCCCCCCCAAATTTTGGTGTTTCCCTCCTCTCAATAAAAATTACAAAATATTGTATAAAATTTTCAAATTTAAAAAAGGAGAGAGAGAGAGAGAGAGAGAAAGAGAGAGAGAGAGAGAGAGAGAGAGAGAGAGAGAGAGAGAGAGAGAGAGGGATAAGATTACACTTGGTTACAACTAAAATAATCACTATCAATTGATTAACATAATTGAGCATATTCCCAAATCTAAAGAGAGGAAGAGGTGGGGAGAGAGAGATGAATGGATTACACGACCAAAACCTTCGTAACTGCAAAATGTTTATGAATCATCTTCCAAAAGATCTCTACATGAGGCATCATCCAATTCTAAGCCCATGGCTCCTAAATCAATAAAAAGAGAAACGAAATTGTTGTTTGTGGATGCATTGCCTTCATCATCTTCGAGTTCGTCATCCTCCATCTCATCATCTTCATCATCATGGCAATCATCCTCGCTAAGACTTGCTACCACCGGACTTGATTCATCGACCTACCTCTCCTTTGTTTCCACCTCTTCCAAAGTCGGAGGTGGAAAAGGGTCAAAGATAGTCTCCACTTCATTAGTGGAAAAAATGGTTCTCCCCCGAGGTGTTACGGGAATTACGAACCAAAGTTTTGGTTGGTGGATTGCTGGGATATAGATGACCTATAAAATAGAAGCTCAAAGTGAGTAACATTGGTATAACTAATGCTACAAGCAATAAGAATAAAAAAGGTACATGTCACTCACTTGCTCACAATTGTGCGGTAAAACTAAATTGTCATACCTCATTGTGTGATGCACACTAGAGTCCACCATGTAGAGGCAATTCTCATGTCATCTAGACACATTTGTAAATCACTTGCGCTCAAAGATGAAGGTATGAAAGGTTCTAAAATTAACCTTTAGTATACTTTCAATAGTTCCGCAGTACCTTGCTTCATCACCATCTGTGTCAAAGTTACCCATGATGACACAATCCATGGTGGTTCTATGCTCGTCAATGTGACGCGTATAAAAGTGACGACCCTTTGACCACATAGAGTTAAAGGAAAGGCACTACAAAATAGAAAAATATATTAATTTATCAAATACATATTAAAGATAATTTCAAGAAATAGCGTTACAATATGGTTTAGGTATATGAGTACTCTACCTTTGGTACGCATCCTCGTGCATACTCCCATTCTTTGCAGGTGATGTCTTCTCCGCGCGCTTTTGCCTCGATCATTCTCTCATGAATCCACTCTGCACTAATGAGACTTGGGAAACATGCAAGGTGTCTAGGAACTGGGGGTTCCCTCCTTCCTCTATGTGCTTGTTTCCATGCTTCCCTCTCTTACAAATGCCTTGCCTTTGCCACTGTCCACAAGTCCACCCACTTGGTCATAATCTTTGCATTGAGAATACAAAGGTTATTGACCACTCGGGATAGATTCATATCCATATTAAGTAGTTTCCCCTTTCCACTTGGCAAGTGTGAAGTCATCCTTGCATATTCCTCGTCTGACCACATGCGAGGCATTGAAGGATCAACTTTTGCCAAATACTCTGATATGTAAACAATGCCTCTTGAACGATCCACCCTTTGGCCATACATGCCTCTGGTTGAGACCGTAGCTACACAAAATCTTTGAGAGTCTTTAAATACCTCTCTAAGAAGAACATCGATCGTGCATGCACTACACCACATATAGCTATCTCCTCCACCACGTGAACCAAGAGGTGAATTTGACTAAGAAGGACTGATCGAAGAAATGCATCTTCAATGGCACACACAGTTTTTGTTGCAAGTGTTTGAGCAGCAGGGATAGCATCTATTTTGATTTCCTTGGAGCTCACAAATCTGTAAGAAAACACACGAGGATACACTAAGTGCTAGTTGAAATTATTGTGTACCTAAAAAAGGTGTAGTTGAGTGGAGTCTTGTGGTGTATCTTACTAGCTCTTGTAGTTTGAAAATAGCGTCCCTGACTTTCTTGTCCTGACATATACACATACTCACCCCGGCAAAATGAACGAAAATGTAAATCAAGGAAAGGGAAAGTTAGTGATAGTCATATACACAAACTATAGATAGAACAGGGAGTAGAAAGATTACCTGAAGCATCTTGTGCCAATCATGGGACTTCAACCCATACAATTGAACGCTTCCACCCTTCTTCGCTTTTGTGAAATCTCCCTTTAGCGACCTCATGTATCCTGTTGATGTGCGAATAGAGGCAATGGTACCCTTCACCTTGTCTAATTCTTCTTTGGCTAGCATCCATGGTGCTTTAGGAAGCACAATCTTTCCATTTGGGGCACGACATGGAGTAGCAGAGGTGGGGAGACGTTTTACAAGCCTCAAATCCTCCCTCGCACCCAAAGAGTCCTTCTTGCCAATAATGTGGTCCCATAGTGTTTGGGCTACATTCTTGAATATGTGCATGGGATCTAAGAGGTGTTGTATTTTTTAAGTCCTTCCAATATGGAAGCCTTAAAAATATGGAATACCTTGACATATCTTTTGGTGGAGGACACGGAGCCGGATTGTTGTTGTGGTGTTCTTCCCAAAAGTTTTGCCCAATCTGCCATCATGAGCTTTAGAGGGGTCTTCCCATTTGTTGGAGCCTTGTGCTTGTTATACCCTTGGGGTAAGAAACGATGGTTGTTTGGATGGAGTACCTTGTGCAAGGAATCAGGCCTCCCCATCACCAACGATGGCCCGCAAGTAGGACATGCATTGTGCCTGATGAGGACAACCCTGCATACATGTCATATGGTTAGAGAGATGAGTAAACTAAAGTGAACTAAAGAGAGAGAGGAAAAAAGGGAGAGAGAGATAGAGGAAAGGGGGTTACCAAAAATCTCTCCAAGCCCAGGATAGTCATGCATAGTCCACATAAGGATTCCCTTCACAATGGCTTCTCTCCCCTCCTTTGCAAGTGAGACATCGACAACAGGAATGCCTCTCCATAACTCCTCCAACTCCTCGATGATGAGGGCTCGAGGTAGACGTCAATATTTGACACTTTGTACTTCCCTGGCACAAGCAAGAAAAGAAGTATATTGCCCTTCTTGGTTGTCTCCCATGGTGGAATATTGTAGTTGACGATCACCACAGGCCAAGTGCTCCATGAAGTAGACTTAGTGCCGAAGGGGTTGACACCATCATTTGCTAACCCAAGCCTGAAGTGTTGAGGCTCCAACCTAAACTCTGGCCATTGAGTTTTGATGTGCCTCCTTGTAGGTGAATCGACGGGGATGCGCATCATTCCATCATTTGAGCGATGGTTCACGTGCCACGCGAGAAGCTCCACGATAGAGTTGCTTTTAAACATGTGTTGGATGTGAGGAATTAATAAAAAAGGTCTCAATACATTGCGGAGTAGGTGCGCCCCACTCACTCTTGTCTTGTATCATGCCTCCCCGGGACATGAGGTAGCATGTGCATGCTCATTGCGGAATAGCATGCAATCGTTGATGCATGCATGGATGCGCTCATACTCCATTCCAAGTGTAGTGACATACGATCTAGCTCGTCGATGATCTGGAGGCATGTGGTGATCTTCTGGAAACATTTTTCCCATCAAACTACAACAAGCATGCGTATTAGTATAATTGCTAGAAGACGGCACCATACAGCGAGTGGAGTGTATATAAAAGCCACATTCCATACTTAGTAGTGCATCGACACTTGCATTACTCCAACCAAATTTTGCTTGCAAGTTGAGGACTTCCAACGATGCTTGGAGCACCGAGTACCGTGCACTGTCGTAAAGAGGTGTTCGGACACTCGTCATCAATCTATCCTCCTTTTCGGCAGCCCATTTACTGTAGGGCTGACAATCCTCCTCACACACGTCGCACTCATGAGATAGTAGCTTATCACACATGTCGAACATGTGCTCATCCTCTGTCTCAAAATGCGACAGAGACGCCATAGGAGCTGTCGAAGTAGAGCCAACGGGAGGATCACCACGTGGTGCACCCAAATCGCCCAGTCGCTCTTGCCTCTGCCGTTTGGCCTTGCGCGCCGGTGCACCACCACCGAACACAGACCAATGCGGCACCTCCTCAAGCGACAGGTGAGTCACTCTCTCATCTCTCCGAGAGCTTTTTTGAGGATGCCAAAGCCCTTCGTTCTCCACGTGCTCTAAGGCAATGCGCCTCACGCGAGGGATTGCCCTTTTGCACTTGGCACAAGGACAAGGGAGTTTTTTCTTGAGCCAACGATCGCGCTCAAGGCCTCAGGGGAACCACGATCATCCCAGTCGATGTCCTGCATACGTGAAATGTTGTTTATTTAATCTGTGTCCTAAAAAATAAATAATTAGAAAGATCGTAAATTCAATTAAAAAAATTACATAATGGGAATAAATGACAATGAGTACTAAAATTATTTATAAAAGAGAAATTAAAAAAATGCAATTAATAAACATTTAAAAGTACTACAAAATAAAGTATCCATAAAAGGAGGTGTGCAAAAGTCAACATCAACCTACAAGGAGGGGAACAAGCCCTACAAGAGGTGCGATGAGAGAAAGCACACACAAACTCACACAAGACATGCTTAGTATAAAGAAATCAAAAGGGACACATGTCAAGTTCCTCCTCATGTTGCCCTCATGGTGTGCCTAAAGCCTATTGGTTGGCCTCCCAAGGGGTCCAATTATAAATTAGTTAATTTAATTAATTGTTCTAGCATTTATTCAATCCTCTCTCTCAAAGGGAAAGGGGGGCACTTGTCCCAAGACTAGTATGCCTTCTTGGTATGACTCTTGCTTGTGATTGGCTAGGCTTGAGGGGCCCAATGAGCTTCAAGCATGAGCTACAAGGAGGGGTCGACCAAAGCAAGCAGGAGGCATGCTTGAGGGGTATACTCTCCCACACACACACACACACACACACACACACACTCTCTCATTATGTGAAGTGCAAAGTGCAAGAGCTCCCTCTCCTTGTCCAAACAAGTAAAGAGGTTGAGAGCCTACACCCACACTCTTGGATATGGAATGCAAATCCAACCAGTGCTTAAGCTTTCCATATTCTCCATCTTCATTACTATGCTATTATGTATGCTAGCAAGAAGAGTGATGATAAGTAAGGAACTAGTTTTTTCTCCTATGAAATGTTTCTTCTTCCTCTTCCCTACCCTCATTCCCTACTAGCTCTCTCCACCTTTGAAGGTGTTTGTCTTGGGACTGAGGCTTGGGATAGTTAATGATTTCCATGAAGTCTATGTTATGCTCGTGATGCATGAAGCTTTCCATCTTCATTGCTTCACCTAGGTCATAAGGAACACACAGATTGTATTGTAACAAGTCTCTCTTGATGGGGGAAACTATAATACAAATGCCTATTGGAGGGGGGACCAGCTCCACATAAATTCAGTCCTCAACTGTTGTCCTGTTCTCTAAACTCTCTCTCTCATGCAAAAATATTGTTCATGCCAAGTTAACTAAATGCTATGTTTATGTTGCTACCATCAATTATGTTCACCCGCTATGCTCACAAAGTAATTTCACAAAAGTACTCTCTCTAATTTTTGCTACTCTGAAGTTAATAGGGCAATTCCATTACAACCACCAAAGTGCACGAAGCTCTTCTTCTTCTTCCAATTTTTTTCCTCCTCCCCAAGCCAAAAGAAAAAAACCCCCTTGTTCGAAGTCGATGCCCCCCTTTTTCTTTTTTCACAAACTTCCTTGTTTTTTCACAAACTTAGAATTTTTTTTTCCTTGAACAATAGAATCTGCAGCATTGCTCCCCTTAGCCTTCACAATCACTTTTTTCTTCCCTTTCCCCTTAAGTTAACTTTTGGCCTACCTTTTGCTTATTAGAAACCTCAGCCACCATTTTCAATTTGCATTTATAACCAAAGAGACTTTTAGCGTAGGTTTCCCATGTTGTCGGTGCTTCCAACACAGCTAGAGCTTGCCATATAAATTTTCAAACTATACCGCATGGGAGCTCCATGTGTTGGCTCCAAAATTCTTGTGATTCTCCACCATTCTGCACCATAGACTCAGATAACACGTTCAAGGACAGGGAAAACCACCCGATCCCTTTCCATCGTGATTGCCTGCCAACCTGCACTAGACATACCTTGGAGCCCATGACTTCAATCGGCAAGCCGCAAATTTTGGTTGACTCCCCACATCTCATGCAATTTTCTAAAACCTTGGCAAACTAAAAGAAAAAATCCATGTCAACATGTCTACCACGCGGCCAAGTGAGCACATACCCGACCCCCGACAAATATTCCACAGGCCACAACTTGCTCATTCAAAGTCAGATTGACAATCAAATAGGCGAGCATGCTCCACAGCTTGAGCACTTCATGTCTACCCATATGGATTAGCTTTGACCACTTTTTTACACTCGTCAGATCCGACCGAGCTCTACAACACCTTCCAACTTTAAACTTGAATATCTTGATTACTGGGGTTTCATTTGATGAGTTGTCTAGACCAGCTTGCACAACATCTTGAAGACCATATTCTAGAGCACCAACACACCATATTCTAGAGCACCAACACACCATCTTGAGTACCTTTACCTTTCACCCCAAATGGACCATTCTAGAGCCTTTTTGACCAAAAAACGCATTAGATGTACACTTCCACTATCATCTGCCTAGCCAGGTCCTCCACATTGGCCTTAGCCCTTTGTACTGCACCTGCTAGTACCCATAGCTTGGAATAGAACACTTCCCTGCATAGACCAACTATGGATACACCATCACTGCCCATCCCCTGTTGAACATTCATGTTCAACTAAATGTAGCTTTATTGAACTCGAAAGTCGCAACACTCTGCAAACACCCAAGCACACTGAAAAATGCACAACCATATGTACAATATGTACAAAATTATATGTATGTTACTCTTGAGCCCCTTGAAGTGGGTTGCCCAACCCCTCTAGCCACAATTTGATTCACATCAGGCACCACTCCCCTATCAAAGTATAGCTTGAGTCGTACACCATTTACCATGTGCCTGAAAACCTTACCATTAACGCTCACCAGCTAATAGGTCCCATTTGGAAAGGCCTTTCGTACTTTGTACGGGCCCATCCACTTCTTCTAGAAGGTGAAGTCCAACTAGATTTCATATTTCATTACTAGGTCTCCTTCTTCTATCTTCTTGTCTGGCAGTCTCTCATTGACTTTGGCCACTCGTTTTTCCCACTGCTTCACATAGTAGTGTGTTGCTACTTCCCTATCCATTTGCAATGCCTCAAGGCCGACAATCCTATCTTTTAAGATAGCTTGTGGAGTGGCATTGATGTGACATATACCTTTCAAAGCACCTAGCTGCACATGCATTGGTAGCACTCCCTCCTTACCCCATAATCCAACTCAAATGGAGTGAGGTTGGTAGCCACTTTGTAGGACCACATACACTTCTCTAGATTGATCTTCCATTCTATCTCCTGCTTATACACATACTTTGTCAGAATCTTGATGATTTGCCCATTGGCACTATCCACAAGACCATTTTATTTGGAATGATAAGGTGAGGAAAATTGATGCTGAATCTTTAGTTTCTCTGCCAATGCAGGCATAAGCTTGCTTTTGAATCCTTGGCCTCTATTAGAAATGAGTACCCATGGCACTCCAAAATGATAGAAAATGCTATAAAAAACAAATTGGGCTATAACCTGTGCATTTATCTTCTTCACAGCTTTGGCCTTGGCCACCTGGTGAGGTAGTTGATGGCTACCACAACATGCTTCTTACCACTTGTAGACTTAGGGAGTGGACCGATGGTGGACAAAACCCACTTCTCAAAAGTATTTTGAGCAACAATGGCCCCCTGTGACTCAGATACCAAACGCCTTTCTCCCATAGTCTCGCATTCGTGGCAGATCTTGCACCAACAATGCACATCCTTAACTACTGAAGGCCACCAAAAACCCACTCTCAACACTTGAAACATTACCTGATGCTTTCGTTGGTGTCCGCTCTCCTCATGAAATTGCTCTAGCACCAAGTTAATCTCTTCTTCATAGAGCACTCTCCTCAAAACACCGTATCTGCTGTAGGTCATTAGTTCTTCACCTACTAATGTAAATTTGTGAGCTTTCTGAACTATCCTCCTTCTCTACAGTTGGGAAAAACTTGAGGACACTGCCCTATACTCAGAAAATCTTCCACCTCCTTCAATGACTCTCTACCAGTGTATGTGTCTTGGGCCACATATATGCCTGCAACATGTATCTGCACCTTGCTTTGCTTGTTGGTCTACCTCTTGGTTTTGCTCCCTCTTCACTTGCTTGAATTGGATCTCCCTAAAGAACTTCAACAGCTTTTTGATGGCAAAGAACCAACGCTTTACGGAATCATGTTTTACCTACCATTGGCCTTGATGACGAATACCTCATCACCTTTGACCACCAACCTGGAAATGCCAAACTCGACGCTTGTTTCAAACCTAGATGGAGGACGAGATATTCCGCTTCATTGTTAGTATCCACATCCTCCGAATCATAGGCTTTTGAGAAGATCACCTTGCCGTGCGGATTGTGTATCACCACACCTCCACCTGCTTTCTGTACCATCCTCCTATACACACCATCAAACCACATGGTAAAAGCTCCCACAAAGTCTGGCTCTTCTCTAGCTTCATCTCATACCACTCTTGGATAAATTTGCAAATCTACGGCCTTGCTAACCAAAATATCCACCAAATGGTATCGACTCGTATGGTCAATTTTGAATTCAAACTCAAATGCATATAGCTCTATCACCCACTTCATGATCCGCTTCCATGGCTTCAAGTGTAGCACTACCTCCGGAAATAAATTGTTGGCCGTCAACACATAAAACTTTTGCATTATGAGATACACCTTGAACTTCTTGCAGGAAAAACCTAAGGCCATGACCCACTACTCGACTTTGATGTAGGTCGCCTCTCCAAAACTTATCACCCTACTTCCAAAATAAATAGGTTTACAGCTCCTTCCACCTTCTGCAATAGTACTGCCCCAATAGCCATTGTGCCTACTGTCATAGAAACATAAAATCCATCTTCTCAGATGGACACACCGTAGGCAGTTGACACAAGATTTCCTTCACCCTATCAAAATATTCTTGAGCTTCTTCATCCTACTCAAAGCCATGCACCTGCTAGCCTTCTTTTGAAGGGGGTATACATACATACTGCAACATCATCCAAAAGAAATGCAACAAATACTTTAGCTTATATACAAAGGAGGCCAAGCCTTGTGCACTAGAGGGAGGATCCACCAAGACTAGTGCCTTGACCTTCTCCGAATCTACCTTAATTATGCTTTGTGACACCACATGCCCTAGAAACTGCGCTTGAGGTTGTGCTAGCTTGCACTTCTTAGGGTTCAATTGATCTCCTTCTTTGTCAAGTCTTTAAAAACATAGCCGCAGCTTTGGCAGATGATCTACCCTTCAATTATAGCACCCAATGTCATCCACAAAAACCCTAATGAACCTGTCCAAGTAGGGACCAAACACCCCATTCATCCAGTCTTGGAAGGTGACATAGGCATTTACCAAACCAAATGTCATCCTGTGATAGGTAAATCATCCCCATGGAGCGATAAATAGCATCTTCAATTGGTCTTTAAGAGCAATACCTATCTGAAAGTACCCTAAAAATCCATCCATAATAGAGTACCTCTCATGACCTACCACTTGATTTAAGATTTCATCTTGAAACGGCAATGGGTAGTGGTTTCTCTTGGTTGCCTCATCCAATGGCTTGTAGTCGACATACACCTGTCATTTCCCAATCTTCTTGGGGGTGATAACCACCAGAGAAACCCACTCCGACTCCTTCGCGGGGTATGTGATACCTACATCTAAAAATTGGTTAATCTCCTTCCAAAAATCCTCCTTTGAATCTCCCCTAACCTCCTTAGCTTCTGTGCCTTTGGTTTGCACCCTTCTTTGAAGAATATCTTGCACTTTGCACCCTTTGCTCCTCGTAGATCCTCGTACTTTGTTGCAAATAGATTTGGAAAAGAGGAACACAGCTCAACATAGCCTTCTCTCTCTTGCTTGGTCAAATCTTTGCTTATCATAGTGGCTACCGCCTCTGCACCTATTCCTTGAACCTGTGGTTGCACCTCTCCTTTTTGCATGGGAGCCTTTAACAATGATGCCAAAAAAATCGGCATCTATCTTTAACATGTCATCCTTGCTTCCCTCTTCCTCCATATCCAGGTAGCCCTCATCATAGGCTGTCTTGGTCTCGTACTCATAGCTTGTCGTATCATCTTCATCTTTTGCCTCCACAGGGTGGAAATGGATCTCTTTGGTATTCAAATCAAGAACGGCCTGTCTCCCTCTCTCTTTGTCAGGCAAGGTGAACACCTTGCTCTCCCAATCCTGCTTAGCACCTATTTCAAGCAACCATGGCTTACCTAAGATGATTGGATAAGCATTATCACCTACTTTCATCACGAAGAAATTGATTAGGCACTCAATGCCCATCACCTTCACTCTTATGTCTTGAGCCAGGCCCAAACACCTGGCTTTGGCATGGTTAGCCATTCTCATGCATACATTTTATTTAGCTACTACTTTGACACATTTTTCCTTCATAGCAACCTCCATCATGATGCAAACCGGTGTTCCACTGTCTATATAGGCCTGAACTTGCATCCTCTTTTCAATGACCGCATCATCTAGAGGAAGGACATCCGCTGGACTACCCACTCTCAATGCCATGTTTTGCAATGTATGCACATTTCTCTTAGCCTTTGGCAGACTCATGCTAACGCTCGTAGACCATTGTCTTTACAGCTTGGGATTCAAAGCCAACAACTGACCAAAGGTAATGTTAGCCTTTTAATTTTGAACATCACTTACCAGGTCGTATTTGGGGTAGTTGCACCCTAGCTGAAAGTATGCTTGCTTGATTTTGCAACGCCTCCTCTTCTTGCTAGTTTTCGGTTGCTCCTTGCCTTCGTACACTTTCTCTTTACCTTTGCGGGCCCTAGTTCCTGCTCAATTTCTATCTCCCTTTCCATCCTTGCTCTTTTGTTGGTCAAAAGCTCAACATCCTGCTTATCCACTCCAATGATGTTCACCCTAGGGAATTCCACCATCCGGAGGATCCAGATGTACTTGATTCTCAACTATGTGCTCTCTCGGTCCATTGAATTGTTCTTGGTCTCTACCTCTACGAAACAATGGATAAATACCACCTCTTTCTCTTGGTGGATGAGGGAAATCCGGTGCATAGTATCCTTCTTCACCGTAATTGTAACACCGGCTAGGTAGTGGCCTTACCCTGCCCCTTTCTCCTCTTGATTGTCCTCTATCCATCACACTTAGCCGCAATTCTTGAATTTGTTCATACAAATTGTGAACGGTTTGCAGCCTATTTTGTGGCACAACAGCTACACCTTGGTTTGCATGTTCTCCTCATGAACATCATCCCTCAGACTCTGAGGTTGAATATGCACTATCGCTTCATAGCCCAACATGCCCTATTCAATCTTTTTTTTTATCTTCTTGATCTTCTCTTTTGCAATGGCCATTGCACCATTGTAGGCTTTTGGGCTTTCAAAATCCACTTTATTCCTCACTTTAGGATGTAGGCATGCCATGAATTTATCTTATGTGAAGTAGGCACCATTGGCCAATTGCATGGCACCCGCTAACTCTGTCCAACACACTTCAAAACAATCCAAAAACAAACTAAATTCTTCACTTACATCCTATTTGAACGCCTTTAGCTTGGAGTCCATCTCGACTGGGGACGTCTCTTTGCAGAAATTATGTAGGAAATGTGCCCTTAGAGCCGGCCAAGCATGCCTCGGCTCACCTTCCAAAGATTCGTACCTTACCTTTGCTTTACCATGCATCACTAAAGGAAATTTTTGCATCTTGCTATCATTGTTTGGCATACGCAATGAAATCATATACAGCTCAAAGTCTGCAATCCACTCGCCGGGATTCTCTTCACCTGTAAAAATCGGTCCATAGATTTGAGACGCCATGCCGGCCAGTACCAAAAATTGCTTCTCTGCACCTAACTAGGAGCAATCAGTGTGGTCCTCCGTGGGAGCACCGGATGATGGACAAAGGGAATGGGGAACACACCCAACACACAAACAACTACCCCTATATAGCTCAAGGTATTCACAACACCCATGTCCTCTCAAAAACACCTTCAAAAAAAACAATTTGCACTAGCAGGGCCTTGCCTGCACTCCAGCCAATGCACCTACCGCTAACAACATCACCCACCCACATGCACTCACCACTGCAATTGATCTCAACCCTCTCAACACACATGACTCCTCTTACTCACTCTCTCTACACTCACACAAACGTCGCCGGTTTGGGGGGCATATGTCCTCACTATCGACATCGGATGACATGAACCAGATCAAGAGAAAGAGAAAAGGGGAAGGGAAAATCAACACTTGATAGGGGAAAAGTGGGCTTGACCTTGCTTCAAAAGATTGATTAAGACCTTCGAAACACCATGGCCATGACTACCCCAAAGGAAAAGAACATGGTTCCACTCCACAGGCACAATCCTCTGTGTAGGGAGCTCCCAAAAAAACGTCACTACTAGACAAACACTTCCCTCAATTCAAAACCACCAACCGAGTATTATACTACCATCATCCTTCGCCACTCACCCCTACAATGAAGCACCTTGGAAAATCTTTCCAACTCTTTTACTTCCAAGCCGCTACATAGCTCTCCACCATCTGGTGCAACTTTGGCAACTTCCCTCATGCAACTTCGACCACCAACTACATAAATCTCTTCTTGTTCTTTTCCTCCTCCCCAAGCCAAAAGGGAAAAAAACCCTCGTTCAAAGATAGTGACCCCTTTTTTCCTTTTTGAGATAGATCTATAAGCACATGTCTATATCCTAACCCTTGTTCCCGTTTATTCTCCCACATTAAATGATCAATTTAATATGAGAAAATATTTTGGGTTGGTTAGATCTTAGATTTTATGATAGTGGTTGAAGCCACACAAGGGAAGTCGTCGGAGTTGCACCCGATGGTGGAGAGCTGCGCAACAGCTTGGAAGTGAAATAGATGGAAAGGTTTTCCAAGGTGCTTACTTGCAAGGGCGAGTGCAGAAGGATGATGGTAGTCGAAGAGTCGGTTGGTGGTTCTAGATTGAGGGAAGTGTTTGTTCAATAGTGACGTTTTTTTTGGGAGCTCCCTACACAGAGGATTGCACCTGTGGAGTGGAACCATGTTTTTCTATTTTGGGGTAGTCATGGCCATGGTGTTTCAAAGGTTGTAATCAATATTTTGAATCAAGATCAAGCCCACTTTTCCCCTATCGAGTTTTAATTTCTCCTTCCCCTTTTCTCTTTCTCTCGCTATGGTTCATGAAGTGCGGTGTCGGTAGTGAGGAAGTATGCACCCCCGAATTGAGACGTCTGTGTGAGTGCAAAGAGAGTGATTAAGAGTATTTGTGTGTGTTGAGAGGTTCGAGATCACCCACAGTGGTGTGTGCATGTGGGTGGGTGATCTTGTTAGCGGTAGGTGCATTGGGTGGAGTGCAGGCGAGGTCTTGCTAGTGCAAACTATTTTTTTTAAAGGTGTTTTTGAGAGGAGGGGGGTGTTGTGAATACCCTGAGCTATATAGGGATTTTTTTTTGTGTGTTTGGTGTGTTCCCCATTCCCCCTCTCCAATGGCACAAGATCCTGAGCCTAAGTATAAGGAAAGATTTGTTGCTAAAGGCTTCAAGCATAAGAAAGGCATAGATTTGACGAGTTTTTTTCTCTAGGAGTCAAGATGACTACACTATATATTGTGCTTGATTTAGTAGCCATTGAGGACATGGAATTGGTCCAAATGGACGTGAAGATGGGGCTTCTTCACGGGGATCCTGAAGAAGATGTCTACATGAAGCAGCCAGAAGGTTTTGAGACCAAGCCTAAAAAGCCAACAAGGGCAACATTGGTGTGTAGGCTAAAGAAATATCCGTATGGTCTAAAGCAAGGTTCAAGACAGTGGTACATCAAGTTTGACAAGTACATTCAATCCCAAGGTTAAGGAGCCAAGAGGATCACTACTTGTACACAAGGAGGTTAAATGATGGTTCCCTTATCATTTTGATCTTGTACGTGGATGATATGCTTATAGTTGGGAAATCCAAAGATGAGATTGCACTTCTCAAGGATGCCTTCAGCAAGCAGTTTTCCATGACGGATTTGGGTGATGCACATCATTTTCTTGGTATGTGTATCAAGAGAGATCATAAGCAATGAATTCTTGAACTGACATAGGAAGAGTATATTCACAAAGTCTTGCCATGTTTTTAACATGCAAGGGGGGAAAGCATTGAGTACCCCAATGACTGCATATGTAAAACTTAGCAAGAATGGTTGCCCCAAATTGGATGCTGAAAAGGCAAAGATGGCAAAGGTGTCATATTCTTTGGCAGTTGGCATTCTTATGTTCGCCATGGTTAGCACACGACCAGATACAGCATATGCAGTGCGAATGGTCAGCATCACGTATATGGAAAATCTAGGAAGAAATAATTAGGAAGTAGTGAAACATATCTTGAGATACATCAAGGATTCGGCCAACAAGTGCTTGCACTTTGGAAACAGTGATGCACCCATGGTTGGATACACTGATTCGGATTATGCGGGTTGTGTGGACACTAGGAGATCCACATCTAGCTACATTTTCTTGTTTGTTGGAATGACAGTCTCTTGGAGGTCATGTCTCCAAAATTTCCCTTCTAAGTATGTTGCAGTTTCTAATGCTAGCAAGGAAGCTGTATGGTTATCTCGTCTAGTGGGAGACCTTGGTATACACCAGATTCCAGTGTTACATTGTGATAGCCAAAGTGTGATTATGTTAGCAAAGAACCTTGTGTTTCATTCCAAGTCAAAACACATCAAGGTCAGGTATCATGTGATACGGGATATTTTGGCTAGCAAGCGCATTGACTTAGCCAAAGTTCACACGGATGACAACCCTACAGATGCTCTTATGAATTAGGGTTGCAATAAAATACACACACAACTTGGAGAAGACAAAGGAACCTCAAGGCACACAACAGAGAGTGTATTACTTAGTGTGCAATGGAAAGATATATAACCCTAGAGTAATGGGTGTATATACAATGCATGGGGGGAACATCCTAGTGAGGCAAAAATGCCTCGGCGGTCCTAAGTGTGTTCACACACATCACTACCACATGTATATGGTAACAAACCCTCGTTGGGAGTGATGCAGTGAACGAGAGCTAGCACATAGAGTATAGGGAAGTGTCATGCCCTGAGGACATGATCAGTCCACAAAGGGGAGTAAGCCCAAAGATTTGCAAAAAGCTTTGATCTTCTCACAAGACAATGCCTTTGTGAAAATATTTGCAAGGTTGTCCTGTGTTGGCACATAAGCCAAGCTTATCTCTCCTATTGAGAGCCTCTCCCTAGCATAGTGGTAATGCACCTCAATGTGCTTTGTGCGAGCATGAAAAACTAGGTTCCTTTCAATTGCAATGCGCTCTGACTATCAGTATATAGTGTTGGCAGTGCCTTTTCCAACACCAAAATCAAACATAAGGCATTTGAGCCATACACACTCAATTGTAGTTGTGAAGATTGCCTTGTACTCAATCTCACAACTAGAACTGGCCACAGTAGATTGCTTCTTGCTCAACCATGAGATACATGAACTATCAAGCATGAAACAAAAACCAATGGTGGACACTCGCGTGTCAAAACAACTAGCCCAATCTAAGTCTAAAAAAGCATGTAAATCTAGCGAAAATGATCCCCCCTTGCTTTCAGCACTAACCAACAAAAGTACATTTGACAGCCTTATCATCCAATTTTCTGCGTTGCGTTTGTGGAACCAAAGCATATTCCAAATAGCCAAAAACATGCGTGTGCTCAATAGCAGGCTTTCTATCATGCCATGTTTCATATGGATTCATAGACTGCAAAGATTTTGTAGGACACCTATTAAGTACATAAGCGGCATATATGATGGTCTCAAGCCAAAACAAATGCGGCAAAGCTTGACTTTGGACCATACATTGTGCCATTTCCGTAAGTGACCTATTTTTCCTCTCAGCAACACCATTTTTTTGAGGTGTATACAACACTCTACATTGGCGTTTTATCCCACAACCATCCAAAAATTCATTAAATTCATGAGACATATAATCCCCACCTCGATCGGAACGGAGGTTGCCCATAGCACATTTTGAGACATTTTCAGTCATAGCCAAAAATTTCTTGAAGCACATAAACACTTTGTACTTCTCTTTAAGCGGATAAACCCATTCATGTCTGGAGTAATCATCAATGAAATTCACCAAGTAAATGTAATTGCCCAAGGACGGGGTTTGCATGGGCCCACAAACATCACTATGCACAAGTCTCAACCTGCATATAGCCCTAATTGAACCATCCTTTGGAAACTTTGAATGTTGCATCTTACCCAACATACAACCTTCTCAAACATATTTGATAGGTTCTTCAAGAGGCAGCAAAGAAGCAACCATATCAGATTTTTGCAAACATAGAAAACTGGCAAAATTTAGATGCCCAAAACGTGCATGCCAAAGTTTTGCATCTGAAATAGCCTTCGAATCCACAACATCGTTTGAAAAATTATGCCCACACTTGTCATACAGAGTGAGCTTATACAGCCCACAGCATAAAATGCCAAATGTACTACCAATTTCATTACCAAAACTGAGATCATGTATTGTACATCTGTCATGCACAAATTTGACTACAAGACCAAGTCTAGCAAGTGCAGATACAGACAAAGGATTCTTCTTGATCCCAAGTACATACAATGCATCAAGAAGTGTAAAAGAACTTCAATTTGCAGTATTAAGCACAATATTTTCAACTCCCTTAACCAGATAAGAGGCATTGTTGCCACAAGTGACTAGATTTCCATGAGGGACATCCTTAAGAGAGGTAAGCAAGTTACGATGAGAGGTAATGTGATTTGTAGCACCACCGTCAAAGTACCACATATGAGCATCTGCAGCAATTGGCATACATGCATCATGGACACAAGGATCATAAGTGCATTGAAGACCCATTCCGCATCAACATCAGCATCACAATCTCCTCTCACAAAATACTCAACAATAGCTACAAATGTAGGGGAACTAGCCTCTTTCTTCTTTGCCTCTTTTGCCTTCAATTTGGGACACTGCTTGATCAAGTAATCAATTAGTTGTACAATAATGGCAATGCATCTTCTTTTTTCCCTTTTCATCAAAATTTCCAGAAGATTTGTTGCCAGCAGACGCATTAGGAATAGGTGATTTACCACTCGTAGAAGAACCATGAGAAGTGGCTACATTGCTTTTACCACCTTTTCTTTGAGAGGCAATAAAGGCATGTTCAAATGCACATTGTTTATCCCTGTTTCTTCTAAAAAGTAACTCTTGCAACAACAATGTGCATAATGCATCAAACTTGACAACTTCTAGATTTCTTTGGGTCATAAGTCTCCACGTACTGGCAAAAGTCTGATAAGAATCTAGCAAAGCATCAAGAACAATCTGCACAATGAGCAATGAAATTTTAGCCTCATTGCCACTTGCATAAAGACCAATCAGAATATCCCAAGCCTATTTTTCACATTTTGTTGAACGAACATGAGTAATAGTGTGCTTCACAGACAACGCAATCAAAGCATGAGCTTGTTCGTCTTTTACATCCTAATGAGCTTGCTCAATCGTAGTCAAAATAGCTCTAGCATCAGCAATCTTGCCACCAAAACCTGCAACGTCCTCAACATCACCTACATCCTCAGAACCAGGACATACATCAATGCCCTACATAATATTTGAAACGCCCTTTGACACAAGGAGATCTATCCTCAACAGAGCAAACATCTTGAACACATGTGTGTTGTTGTCAGCCATGGAAAATGTTGCACCTGATGTGAAAACTACACAAAAAGAGGACAAACAAAGAGGGAACAACACGTGCTATATAACAAAAACTGTAAAAAAATTTAAGGGACCTGTTATGCAAAAACTGACACTCACAAAAATTTTGCACAAAAGGACAAAATAACCTGCGTAGTACTATTTGTAGTAGAAATGGAGGCCGAAACGAGCCCGAATCAAAAATCTGCGCAAACCAAGCATGAAATTCGTATGTTGTGCCATGTCAAGACATGTGAATGTGTTTCATGAAAGTCCATACAATCTACCATGTCAACATGCCAGCGCGTTTTTTGATTGTTCGTACAATAATGCTCCACAGAGAGCTAGCATAAAGAAAGAAATAGACTCATTTTAGGGCCTTTTAGCTTTGGTGAGAGAATGCTGCTTAGCGTAAAGGAAGAAGGCTAATGTTACGTAGAAAAGCCTTTTTTCTCATTTTTGAAAATATCCATGAAAACCATTTTACTGAAATTTTCATTGTCACCAGAAAAGTAAGGCGCTTGATAGTGACATCTTGCACAAGCGTCGAGTGCCCTTTTATGACCCGTTGTTGCCATCTCGCACAAACATCAATCACCTTTTTATGAGATACTCGCAATTCAAATTTGAATGGGTCGTACTTGATAGCGATTGATAGGTACTATTTAAGACTATGAAAGGGTCAGAACTAAGCAAATAGAGACCTCTAAGGGGTCTCTGAGGCCTCTATTTACTTGGTTCTAACATCATGAGACCCTAGGCTTCAAAAGATTGTATCTTGAGCTAGAGACATCAAATTTCAGTGTTTTAAAGTGATATCCTAATGTTTTTGGACACTTTGGATGCATCCATGGTGTTCTTTTTTTATTTTGAAACATCTCTTATGTGTTTTCTTTCATCGCACATCACATCACTCATTAAGATTCGTGGACATGGATTTTTGTGCATACTTAAGTTGGGCTCTCAAAAAGATTCTGTACGAACATGCATTTAAGTTATCAAGCAATCTTTTACGTATGTACTATGAGAAATAGAATTTCAAAAAATTACTTTTGTATTTTTCAGGATTACCTTTGTCTATGATGAGTAGGAATTTCTTACATACCCAAAATTGAGTCCAAGTTTCACCTAATGTGATACTTCTAAGAGAGCAGAGTCCAACAGCTAGGCAGTAGGGAAATCTACACGTGTATCTCATGCCCCTGAATGTTTTCAGCTAGGGTTAGACTGTTTGTTGGTCACTTACTACGGAACCTACCTGCTCTACCAAGAGGCTATTGAGATGGAAGACAGTGTGAAGTGGAACCAGGTATCACTCAATTACGGCAAATGAAACCTGGGAACTGACACTGTTTCTAGAGGGAAAATGGGTGTACAAGAAGAAGTACACGGAATAAGATCTCGAGCCTAAGTATAAGGCTAGATTGGTTGCTAAGGGTTTCGAGCAAAAGAAAGGCATGGACTCCGATGAGATTTTTTCTCCACTGGTTAAGATGACTATATTGCGTCTTGTGCTTGGGCTAGTAACCACTGAGGAGATGGAACTTGTCCAAATGGACGTGAAGATGACTTTCCTTCATGAGGACCTTGATGAGGATGTCTACATGCAACGGCTAGAGGGTTTTGAAGTCAAACATGAAAAGCCTAGAAGGATAGAATTGGTATGTGAATTGTGTAAGGCATTGTCCCGGGGGATTCACTCTATATGAAAAATAGGATGCCATCTGCGAGTGGACAACTTTGATAAAAACCCCTATATACTACAAATATTAGGAAATATGGTCCCCCCTTTCTACGCTTATATGACAATCAATGAAAAAAACTATCATACCCCTATCTTACATACAAAATATACGTCTCACATGATCTAACTGAGTAATATTGTATAGCATAGTGATTGGCAATGTACTAAGAAACCACTTTTGTTGATAACTAGATGTACGCTCAATGTGTCTTAGTTTGACTTTTTGCCTAATCAATCTGCACTTTGGATACTCATCCAAATTTGACCTTTCTAAATCTGGTGTAAATCAAACCTTGACCTGCTCCAAATTAGCCCTTATCCATGACCGGCTTGATACAAAATTTGATGTGTGACCTGAAAAAAACTTCCCCTAAATTCATCCGAGTTCTATTGCACACTGGTGACCAATCGTTATATGTAATCGACCCGGGTTAGGTCCCCCTTCCCCCTCCCCCCCCCCCCCCCCCCCCCCTTTTTAATCTTTGGAGATAATTTATCGGGGGCCTGTCCCTAACTTATACGCTTATGTAACTTGTAAAAAACCCCCCCTCCCCTGCACTTACATGGTGCGATAAGTTTCCATGGTGAATCCCTTGAGGGCATTGTATGGCCTAAAACAAGGCTTCAGGTAGCGGTACCGGATGTTTGACAAGTACATGCACTCCGATGGTTATGAAGGGATCCTAGAAGATCACTGCTTCTATACCAAGAAGTTGAATGATGGTTCACTTATCATCTTGATAATCTATGTTGATGATAGGCTCATTGCTGATGAGATTTCCATCTTGAAGAAGTCACTTAGCAACGTAATTTTTTATGAAGTATTTCGAAGATGCAAGCCACTTTCTTGGTATGCGTATCAAGAGGGATAGAAAACGTAGAATAGAGGCGAGGCATAGATTTTTCACTTCATGGGAGGCTGGTTTGCATGGATTAAAGTTAACTATTTGGGGACATGAGCTTTTGGATTTTGAGTTTTTTTTTGATGACTCAACCATGTTTCTAGAGGTCTGGGATGCCAATTTTCATAGGTGTGAAGGGGATTCGGGGAGCACACCACAGACGGGGAGTGAGAGAGAGAAGGAGACAAACACGATGTGGGTGGGGAGACTCAAAGAGTGAGCAGCCCCCTATACACTTATGCTATGTATAAGGTATACAAGTCAGTGGGCGCCCAGACTCTGGACGGTCGGGCAGGGCACAGACGCCTATACCCCAACAACCTCCCACTTAAAGGCGACTGTGCCTTTAAGCAAGGGAACCTAGTCTAAAGACTACAAAAGGCGAGAGAAAACCGCTCTCAACCGATACCCACTGGCTGGCTATGATCGTGTGCATCCGGCTGTCCTGCTCCCGTGTAAGTCCATACACCACCAGACATACCGCACACGTACTGCAAGCATGTACGCAATACCTGCATATCTCCCTCGTGCACTATGCCATCATCAGTCAACAAATGACTGACAACCCCAACTGCAAATGCTCCCACTACAACTGCGATATCCGGTCTCAAGATCAGCATCTCATACATGATACCACCGAATGCCGATGCAATGCTAGCGGGCCCTGCTAGCTCTACGGAGCATGCATCAACATATATATCCCTGGCAATAGGCATCTCTGATTGACATGGCGTGTCAGCCACATGCATCTCCTGACTGTCCACAAAAGACGCATCAACCTGTCGTGCAACCTCATAGCACACCAGCTGCTCTAGGTGTCTGCTGGAAGACATATCCTGCACAACTATATCCCCATGCTCACTGTCGAGCATAGAAAGGAATGACTGCATAATCGTTGACATCTCAGCCTCCTCTACAATCATCCACTGTAAACATGACCACTCAATCTGCTGTGACTCACTAGAGCTCTCATGCTCTAACTCCGTATGCATAGACTCTTGCACAACGTCCTCCTGTCGTGACTCACTAGAGCAAGACCGCTCTACCTGTCTATCCTGCATAGAAGTATCTTGCACAACTGACCCTCTGCTTTGCTCAGTCACTAGCAAAGCATGCATGTCCGACTCTATCACCTCTCTGTGTGACTGCTCAAGTCGTGCCCCAACTGTGTGCACAACGAGCTCACTACTCTGCACTCCATGCAAAGTACCATGCAACCCACAAGCAAAAGAGACTCGCCTGCTCTCTCGCTCTCTACCTGGCTGCGTGATCACAGAGACAACACCGTCTCTCGCGTGATCCACATGCAATGGGTAACCTGTACCACTCCTGGCACCTCTCGCAATCACTAGCGAACCCAAATGCATCACAAAATCTCGCTCTCGTAGCAAAATCTGACATCCACTATCCCGTAACTGTCTGACCGAGATCAAATCCCGTCTCAGATCTGGCACATAACGCACATGACGTAGGGTAAATCTCATACCACTGGGCAAGGACAAACATATGTCTCCTGCACCCTCAATGTCATACACAAAACCATCATCCATGTGCACACAACCAAGTCTCCCACTAGAAAACATGCTAAATCACTCACGATGCGACGTGACATGGAAAGTAGCATCTGAATCTAGTAACCAATGTGAAGACAATGTGCAATCTGATATGCAATCCGTAGACATAAGATCGTCTGAAGACAAGCTAGATGTAAATGTGACATCGCCGTCACAAGCCTATACCCCAACAAGGTGTGTATAGGCTCTTGAGGTATTCTATTGTGAATTGGGAGCATTGATTAAGTAGTAGAAGATAGTGGAATTCTATGCTTGATTGGTCACTT
Source organism: Adiantum capillus-veneris (assembly GCF_014529385.1). Classification (NCBI taxonomy): domain Eukaryota; kingdom Viridiplantae; phylum Streptophyta; class Polypodiopsida; order Polypodiales; family Pteridaceae; genus Adiantum; species Adiantum capillus-veneris. The sequence continues at coordinate 123,062 of NW_028221398.1, read as the reverse complement.
GGAGAGGGCTTTAGGTGGAACCCCCCAAGGACACCGGTTTGATAATTGGGCTGTCAAATTGGTTAGGATTTGTCACCAAAGTAGCAAATTTCTCCTCTCCTTCTATCCATCCAGAAGAATCTGCTCCATTAGAGTTCAACATGGATTTACTTGTAGAAAAGGTTGTAACTAGGTGCTTTTTGCTATTATGTGGTACATCATCATGTTTTTCTAGATTCTCTTGAGCTCTTGTAGCAGATAGTTGAGAGCTTGATTGTGGGATGCATAGATTTCTTGAGCCAAAGTTTCCTAGCATTCCATTACCTTACCTTCCTCTCATAGAGGGTTGGGGATCAGCCCAACATGGCACCATAGAGCTTTCTTTGGGAAGCTCATTGTCAAAGGTCTTGTTTTAGGGGAGGAGCTCTAGAAGAGTTTTTGCTTCACCAAATTCATTCTCGAGTTCCATCGACTAGAGGCCCATGCAGCCCTTTGACTCACTCAATTATTGAAGAGATGCGTAGAGTGGGCTTGAGTAGGAGATGGAAGGACCATTTTTCTTTGACCTTGCTTTAGTCTTGGGAGTATCTGTGGAGTGGCCTTGAGAAGCACCAACTCACATGCATTGAGGAGAAATTGAGAAAGCTACTTACATGGAACCCTTCCGTCATCACACACGGAGGTCACATGGTTTGTAGTTGACCTCATGTCTCTTGGTGTTCCATGGTAGAGGCTCTAGTCTGTACTTTTGGGGACATACTATAGTTTACATCACTTCTTGAGGAGGTTTTGGTCCATCAATTATAAGACATAAGGGGGATGCAAAGCATGTGTTGGGAAATTGTAAAGGCTATATCATCATTGTGGTATACCCTTCTTGAGCTGGAGGTTCCCTGTTGGAGGGGGTTTTCACTCAACTAGAGGTACTCATTATAGTGAGGGCTCCCCATATCTAGGTTTCTTCGTGTTGTTTGAAGTTTAGAGAGAGGGATACCTCCATAGATTCAACACTAAGGCACCAAAGGGTGTTGAGTGCTTCTTTCACTCGACTAGAGGTACTCATTGCAATTTGGGCTTGGTCAGATGTAGGGCTCTTCATTTTCTTTGAGGTTTAGAGAGAGGGCTACCTCCACAAAGTCAGTACTAAGGCACCAGAGGTGGCCATGTGCTACTTTTAGTAGATTTAAATTGTGGGCATCAGTGGGAGGACTTGTGTGATAACCGCCAGCTCTTGAGTCAGGACACTGACGACTATGGGTGTTGGGAAATTGCCCCTTGATGCAAGTGCAATAGGACTCAAGAGAGTGGTTTTGGTGGGATTCTTTTACTCTAGCCTATCACACAAGGACTCCTTTTTTCTAGTATATAGAATGGCTAGGATCACATATTGGTAGTGTGGAGACGCATTCATCCTGCTGCAATGGACCATTGACAAGAGGAGGGTCTCATGACTAACTACTTGTGAAATTTTTGGGGGTGCGTGTGGGATAGTAAACAATTGAGGAGAGTCACTATGTTCCAATGGCTAGTTTTCCTTTAGGCTACTATAGTTGGGAGTTGTTCGGTGCATAGCAATCACTCTACTAAATGTATCGCATGTGACCATACACTTGAGACACAGTGCCACTGTCTATGGGATTGCCCCATAGCATAGCACATTTGGCTTTTCATACTTCAATTGATGCATGCACTTTCATACGCAGAACACTTTATTTTTCAAGGTGGCTTCATTTAAGGATGATTGTGATTTAGGAGGGTCGGCCTGGACTCCAACCGCTAGCTGATACACTCACACGCCCAACACTTTGCTTTTCAAGGTGGCTTCATTTAAGGATGATTGTGATTTAGGAGGGTCGGCCTAGACTCCAACCTGCCATAGAGCTTGTACCTGAAGACTGGAGGAGACATAGAGAGTGTTGTTGGGAGCTCATCTAGAGCCTAACACTTTGGTTCATCTAGAGATCCTGATGCTTCCGCATCTTTGAGGCTCGACCCATCCCACCGCAGAGGCTATACAAGACATCACACTCAGGGATAGTTTGAGAGGCTTCAAGGCAACTCTGACCGCATGCAAGAGTGCCATGAGGCTTTCTTGTGCGACTTTGGTGACAAGGGCCTTTTTTCACCATAGCTCATGGGGCACCTAGATGGATGGCACTATTGCCCACCAATGTGGTTTTTTTCTCGTCTCATATCTTGATTTAGCCATCATTGTACATATCTTGTTTTTCATTAGAGTCTCCCCACCTTTTGATGTTGTCCTCTTTAGTATAATATGAATTCTGTTGGGCAATTTTTTTCACTAATGAAAGGATCTTTATATTGCCCAAAAAAAAATGTTGATGGGGGATCTATGCTATTGATTTAAGGCCAACCCTCAGGTTTTTAGTTTCCCCAAAATTCCAAAACCACCAAGAGATCAACTAGTAGATGAAGCATGGATGGTCAAGTGAGAGTTCCAAAGTTTTTTGTGCAAATGTTTTTCTAATTCTTAAAGGTGATGCAAATGCTAATAGCTAGCTTTGATGATGTCAAGCATTAGGAAAAATATGAACCCTCTAGGGGCCCTTTGGGATTAAGGTTAATTAGAGGCTAGCCAATAGGAAGAGGATGGTGGACACACTCTATACCCTCAAAAAATAGGGAGACAAGGTAACCTTACACCTCTTTATGGCATCTTACCTAGTGAGAAGGTAAGGGAGGTGGCTAGGGGAAGGCGGCGGGGGGGGGGGGGGGGGGGGACCACTTTGACCTTTTTTCCCCCACTTTTTGGTCCGGATATAAAAATACACTAAAAAATTCAAATTTTCAAAAAAATTCAAATTTCAAGTTTTCTCTCTTTAAAAGGTCCCCAAACTTATTTCATGGTAAAAAAAGTATTTTTGACCTCGAAAAGTCAAAAACGTGCACTAAAAAATACGAAAAATTTATTTTTTTCAAAAAAGTTCAAAACATCATTTTCCACTCTCCAAAGTCTTTCCAAACCTATTCTATAGCTAAAAAGTGATTTTCTCTCTCTACAAACTCTTTTTTAAGCTCTCCATTGCTGCAACAACCACATGCACCCCCTATAGTCTAACACTATCTCTCTGCTTTCTCCCATCTCCATTGTAGCACCAAGCAAGCTCCTCCCCCATCTCTTCCCCTTGGCCACCACATAGTTTCACACCAAGGTAGCTCCTCTTCCTTCTCTCACCTCCATTAGACCATGAAACAAGATTCTACTCGTTCTAATTTTATTCACTCACAATACATGGAAACCTCTACTCTCGAAGATGGAAAAAATATGAGCTCACATGACTTGAATACCACAACAATAGGAGGTGTGAATAGTGTGTGGGCTTTGCAAGGGTTCATCTCCAACATAAAGATAAAATGGTAAGAAAACTACCCTTGTAGCTTGTATTCAGAGCTTAACATCATCTCCATCTTTAAGTTTATCATGCTGGATAGAATAAACCTCTTTATGGCTTTCAATGTTTAGGCTTCATACCTCATAACACTGAGTGGTGCTATTTTGTTGATGGTTTTGGTGCGCCATCTATAGTTGTGTAGCATGTGATTGAGTCTCACAATGCAAGTAAGTTGTGTTATCTATGGAGAGTCATCAAAGATTTTTCTTATAATTTATTCTTTGTATAGTTGTCATTAGATTATCATTTTCTACTTTATAACTTTGTGCTCACATAATCTGTTGTTTACTTACAGAGTCAACTTCTTTTTAGAGGACATGAGCAAGCAACCATGTGCAAAGATGGAAATTACTCTATTTTTGTTCCATGAGGAACCTTTCACTATGATGTTAAAGGATTTTGATAAGAATAGTAGAATTTTTTTATAGAATCTTGAACCAATAGGTACTCTCTAGGAGCTCTTAGAAAATCCATCCATATAGTACTACTATCTTCCCTAGTGTCATAGACACACAAATACTCAAGTGTATATGAATCTCTAGATGAGGAAGACAAATACTTGTAAGAGAAGCCTAATAACAACAACATTGTCTCCGTTTGTAATTATTTTCATGAGGCTCTATAAATGCAATAAAAATGTGTTTTTTTGTTAAATGGTGTCGCATTGAGTGAGAGTATTTAATTTAGATTACTAGAGTTTCATACAGATTTGAGAATTATTGTTGAACTTTTTGTTTTTTTTTATTTGCCTGTAAGATGTTTCAAGTCTCAAGTCTTAATCAAAAATTCAAGCAATATTTTGATTTGAGTTTAATCATTAATGGTTATTCTTATTAAAGTGGATCATAACCTTTGTCAAGATGTCCTCATTTGGGGATGTTGAATATATATCATTAACAACGTTTCATAAGTTGAGAAAGCTAAATTCTTGCTTTCCAACATGTTATTGTTTCCATACTATGCCTATGCCAAGCTTGACTTAGAGAAATGACAACTTGAGATGAAGGTGTCGATGTATAAGGGTCACTTATTATTGACTCATGTTTCATCATACATATATTGTAAAGCCTTTGAGTTTCTACCTTTTTGAGTAGTATTGACAAGTTTTTGGTATCAAATCTTCTTAAATATCCCTATTCATGAGCTATTGGTAGCTATTTCTTTGGTATTGCTAAAGATGATACCAATAGCTATTACCTTGTGAACTTAACTGTTAAATTGTGGATTTGATTTTTATTATGTAGCTCATTTGGATAGAGAAAGTGTAACATAAATTATAGATACATGCATTGTTAATATAGAAGATATGTACCAATCGAGCCTATGTAAACTGCTAATCAAGAAACCTTTGGTTGGATACGATAACAATAGGGGTCACATGTGGTTTCAAATACCAAAGAAATGGCTTAACCAAAACATTCCTAAGAACACGAGGTGGACACGAGGAAGTAAAAATTGGCTCCTTGTTTGGTCAATTTCTAGTGTGAATGCTTAGTGCATAGGATTTGTGAGGCCTTTGACCTGGGGAGTTCACTAAAGTATATGTAACATAGCACACGTGTTCAACATAAGGGATTTTGTATTCTTGTAAAGTTACAGAAACATGTGTAGATAAGGTCTATAAGGGGTACTTTTAATCCATTCTGGTGAACGCACATGATATAGGAAAATTTTACATAGTGAATGTTCCAGACCTTTGAACACATAAAAAAAGGGACCAGGGGGGGTGCTCTGATTATATCAAACGCTACACCTCTATCTCATGGCCATGCACTAAAAAAGCCCCTATTTGCATTATAAGACCCCAAGGGGGGAGCTTTGCTCTACGTACATCTAGCTTACATCCTTTTCTCATACTTATACACAATCGTGTTACAAAATTTTCCATCTAAAGGCTCCCAGTGCTCTCAACAAGAGTGGCCACAAGGGCGCGCAAAATGGCCATCCAAAAGTCCCGGATGGCCATTTCGCGCGTCCTTGCGGCCACTTTTTTTTTTTTTTTTTTTGAACTTGTAGACTTTGATGCAAAAAATATATATATCTTACTCGGATTCTCCAGAAAACAACATGCAAGTTGGCAATCTCTTAAAAAATAATGTAAAACAAAAATTTCTTACTTTTTCCTTAATCTGCGGGCTCCAACGAGCGTTAAAACCATGGAATCTGAAAATACTCAAAGAACCAATGTTTTTTATTGTGTTAAGGACTGTATTTCCTCCATACAAAACTTTCCCAAAATCTTGCTCTAACACCTTCAAAATCTTGCTCTAACACCTTCAAAAGCCCCAAGGGGTGAGCTCTTGCTCTCTGTACATCTAACTTACAGTCTTATCTCATACTTATACACAATAATTTTGCAAATTTTTGCCATGTAAAAGCTTCCAGGGCCCTCAACAAGAGTGGCCACAAGGGTGCACAAAATGGCCATCCAAAAGTCCTGGATGGCCATTTCGCGTGCCCTTGTGGCCACACTTCTTTTTTTTTTTTTAATTAGTGTTGAACTTGTAGACTTTGATGCAAAAAAAAACATATCTTGCTCAGATTCTCCAAAAAACAACATGCAAGTTGGCAATCTCTTAAAAAATAATGTAAAACAGACATTTCTTACTTTTTCCTTAATCTATGGCTCCAACGAGCATTAAAACCATGGAATCTGAAAATACTCAAAGAACCAATGTTTTTATTGTGTTAAGGACAGTATTTCCTACGTACAAAACTTTCCTAAAATCCCATCCTAACACCTTCAAAAGTGGCTTCCAAGGAGTGCCCTCGGTCAAAATTTGAAACTAAAGGAAAATAATCAGAATGAACTCCTAAACTATGTACAAACTTTAAAATAACCAAAATTTCTTTCAAAAAAAGTTATTACTAAAAATTTGAAAATAGACTTCCCACGACGATAGAAATCAAAGGGTTTAAGGAGAGATGTGGCATCGAGGGTTATTCCGTCAAGATCTCTTCTACTTATCATGTCTTCTCATGTACAATCTTACCAAACAAAAACAAATTTACACTTTAAATGACTACAAATCTTATTTAACTTATCAAACAATCTAAAATATGGTAGACCTAGAGTGCTCTTACACATTAACAAACAAAAAAGTCCAAATTTTTTCTCATTAACTTTGATAAACATACATTGTGAACAACTTCCAAGGAGTAGTGCGGTCATAGTTCTTACATCCATTCCATGATATGGCATGGTATGGGGTGACCTATCACATAAAAATATCTTTGATAGGAGTGCCCTCATGTTAGGAAAGGGTGTGTTGCTGCTGATGAAAAGATGTTGCATTATCCTACTAGGGATCTCTCCATGTTAGCATAATGATTTTTGGTGTAGTGGGAGCCACATTGTCGTTGAGGAGAGCTTTGTGCCACCGTAAAAGCTTCATGTTATGCCAATTCCTTGAGCCATTCTTGCAAACAACACCACTCGACTAGCATAGTAAGAGGTCACCTTTTAACAAAAACATGTATGAATTCAACATTTGCAAGCTGTATAATAAAGACACTTGTTAAGTATAAGTTGTACAAATTTGTAAGTATTTCCATCCAACTGGGAATAAACAATCCTAAAATATACATTATGATGAGATTACCCACCTCAAATAAACATGGATTTGAAGCACCTACCTGCAAAATGTAATAAAGAAGACTGTTTTAGAGGAAAAGTGGTGACACTTGGTCTCTCTAACCTGCAACCTTTCACTATTTGTGCACAAAAGCAACCTTTGTGCCAAGCACTACAAAACAAGTAGAGGCAACACCTTATACTTCAAAGTTTATGATAAGAAGAACAACACCAAAAGAAAGAAGTATATTGTTACCTTGCACAAAGGAGTGTTTTATTCAAATATGTGATGGTATTGGCAAGATATTGAAGAACCGTCAACATTCATCTCACCGACGGTACGACGTTCTTGGAATGACCTCTGCTCACCCTCAAGTGGTGCCTTTGGTGCAGATGACACGGACAAGAAACATGTATGCATACAATCTCTGATGTCTATGAGCACCATGGCAGTTGTTGCGTGAGGAAGCAAAAGATGAAAAGAGAGACGGGGGAGGGAGAGGGAGAAACATGGTCCAGGAGAGAAGGAGGCAGTGGGGGAGAGGGAGAGAGAGGGGAGGAGAAGGAGAGAAGGGGACAGGGAGGGAGAGGGAGGAGAGAAGGGGGCAGTGGGGGAGAGGGGGAGAGAGAGGGGAGGAGAAGGGGAGAAGGGAGCAGGGAGGGAGAAAGGAGGGAGGAGGAAGAGAGAACAAAGGTTTTTTTTTTGGCTTTTTTTTTTTGGAAAAATTGGACTTTTAGTGCTTGTAGGTTTTAAAAAAGGTCAAAAAATGATTTTTTGATATGTATATATGTTGGGGGAAGTTTTAAGTAAAAAAGAAGTAAAAATAATTTTTTTGAAAAAAAGTCAAATTTTGGCTTTTAGTGACCCACGTTTTTGCTGATGTGGCCACACCTCTTTACTCCCTTCACTTTCAAAAATCTAGAGAGAGAAGGTGACCTCTTAAGTCCACATCCTATATGTGTCTTAAAAAAAGGCTAGAAAAGCCTACTCAAAACTAGCTTCTTGAATGCCCTTGTCCCCTTAACCCTACACAACATTAGCCTTAATCCTTAAAAATTAGGATTCCTTACAAAGCCCATGCAAGGTCCATATTTTTCCTAATGGATATGCCACTTTTTACTACACAGGCTCAATTAGGGCAATTTAGGCAGTGGATGGGATATTGATGAATGTTGGATGATAGAGTCTTGCATGGTTACTTTGCAAGATGTATGTACATACTAGTATGCTATCTAGAAGCACTTGAGGAGACAGTTGAAACAAGACTTATAATTATGTTAGGAGTGGTATACGCTTCTAGACGTACTATTCTAATACAAAAGTACATTGAGTTTTGGCGGCTAACAGAAGCCGCCCAATTTTATAGAGCATGGTACACAAGAACTAACTACAAGAACAAAGAAACCCAATGTTCCATTTCTAACTCTCATGAGGACACGCTTGAAGAGGTTCAAGCTTTGGACTAAGCAATGAAGGAGTAAAAAGAGCAAGTCTCAAGCATGCAGCAAGACAAAGTTTGCTAGTTTGCAAATATTGGATGGATAAGCAGACTACTTTGATCTCCTTAGGTACCATATCAATGAGTACATTAAAAAGGAAGAGTGGGAGTTGTGGCTTACAATGTATAGGTGCTATTTATGGCCTTTTACAATGTGCTTTTTTGCACAACATTCCCTATCAAATGCATGTGCATGCTCCCTATCAAATGCATGTGTGTGCATGAGTGTGTGTGTGTGTGTGTGTGTGTGTGTGTGTGTGTGTGTGTGTGTGTGTGTGTGTGTGTGTGTTAGTTCTCTACATATATTACCCACAGACGAACATACATATGTTCAAAGACCAAGGTACCCAGATAAATACAAGGTTTATTATACAAAACAAACTTTAGACATCATGATTTTGTATAAATGAATATAATCAGGTTGGTACAAGTCACTATCCAAATGTAGAAATTCTTTTACAAACTGTAAACCAGCAGCCATTCCTCCAAACCATAAAGCAACCAAAAAGCTAAACCAAAGAGAGTAGCCCTCACCTGCACCCATAGAACAACATAACATTCTGTTAGCATTGGCTCTGTATGCAAGTGATGTATGGGCATCCTAGTTGTTATCCATGTCACAAAATTTCAACTTTTCTTTGCAAATAAACTTTATCATCAAAAAATGAATTTTAACAAGACTTTGGTATTCAGTTACAACTTCATAACGAGCTTCATCAGTTTACAAACTGCCAATGATTTTCTTTTAAGTATCTTTATAATTTATCTCCTTATTCTTGCAGATTTGATTCAATATGCTCTATGGCTCGACCATGCCTTGTTCTTTGCCGCAAATGATGCTATATATTCATCCCTAGTTGCCTTAAGCTTTTTTGAGATTTATGCTCTCTTGATCGGATCAACTATAGTACTCATCCGACCAGTCATCCTATATTTTGGTAAAACCTGATAACAGTAGATAAATTACTTTATAAGACTAACACACTTTTGCAAATTTGTTTTTTATATATGAAACCCTGACACCCTGACAATTTTTGCCATAATTTTGAGCGACCTCCTACGACCTCCCACAATTTTTTAGATATGAAACCCTGACAATTTTTGCCATAATTTTGAGCGACCTCCTACGCCCTCAAGTGGTTGGGTGGACTTCATAAACACCAAAGTACAGCTACCATGATTAAACCTGAAGTAATATGTACATGGTATTGTAACATGTTGGGTCAAAAAGTTTAACAAAAACCTATTTAATGAGATTCTATTTTCCACTAGCTGGTCTAGCTCCTATCCATGTCCCAGACATGATGTTATGTAGAAAAAACCAAAAACTATGAAAGCCCTAGGAGTGTTAGTAATCGAAAACAGGAAGAAGTCCAGCAAAGAAGTCCAGTCAAGAGACTATCAGCATCAACAAGACAGTATTCCAATTCATGTGGTAATCAAACATCAACAACCATGATGCTCTGATGCTCAGCTATAACTGCTAAACCCAAGACATTTCTACTAATTTCCAAGTAATACCGAACAGTAGCCCCATATCCACAACTTTACCAGTTTCGGTCTAGTAACTAGGCACGATAGCTTTTAAATCTATCTTAAGGGGTATAGTAAGACTAGTCTATCAGAGTCTGTTTATGAAAGGCCAAGAGTTTTATCCTTGAGAAGGGCCGGAGGTCGAGCTTATGTAAAGCTTAAAATGAATCCCAAAAAGGCCAGTACCAAAAATTGTCCAGCATGCAAACAGCAACAACCAAGAATGTAATATCTTGAGCTAGATCTGGTTATTAATTCACCTCACATTGTAATCCTATTTCAGTACATAACAAGCAACGGTTTAGAAAGCCAGGTACAGTTAACCTTTTAGGCCTAGTCCAATGATCCGAATGAAACCGCCTGTTTAGTAAGAAGTCTAGACTACAGAGTCTACTAAAATTTGCATTAGTATGAAGCAAACAAGAATAAATCCATTATCCATGCTATATCAATTTGCATTAGTATGAAGCAAACAAGAATAAACCCATTATCCATGCTATATCAATGAACATCCCTTGAGTTTGATATCCAAAGTTGAGCTGATATAAACCCTAAAATTCAGCAATGAGCCTGCACACACATATATAACCATCAAGTACATCTCTCCTTATCTGTAACCCTATTTCAGTACCATAACAAGCTATGGTCTAGAAAGCTAGGTTTAGTAACCTTTCAGACCTAGTCCAATGAGCCAAATGAAACTGCCTGGTTAGTAATAAGTTTAGACTATGGAGTCTATTGAAACCTACACTAGTATGAATTAAACACAAAAATATCCATAATCCATGCTTAATGAGCATCCCATCCAAAGTCAAGCTAATATACACTCTAAAACTCAACAATGAGCCTGCACAAACATTACCAGTAAGTAAATCTCTCCTTATCTCAATTTCTCACCCAGCACATACCTGGTTATACTTAAGTCGGCAAAGGCTAGTATAATGTCACGACATTAGTACTAAATGAGTATAGAGTAAACCAATGTCATCAGTTGGACTGGACTAGCTTCCAAAGTAAACCAGCAAATGAAAGCTATCAAAGCAACCGGTCAGCATAGCAAGTATACCATAACAGCCTGGATTGTTAATCAACATATATACTACCACTTTCAAGATTGCATACCTTCGGATATAACTCAATTAATCTACCCAAGGACGGCCTCTATCCGTGGTCGAGACATTCTACAGCCTCAATTCACGTCAATGAAAAAGTAAGGTCAGGGGTTACACAGTTATGAGGGCTTATCACTTCCCGCTTAAGATGAATAACCAATCTCCGACACCAACTACCAAGTCAGTTTTCTCATGTTTTCCAAATACAGTACACTAATTAGGACGACATGCATAACGACCAGGTTATACTGAATGCTTATGCAATATGCATCTTTAGCATGTTGTCATCATTCTATTTTTACTGGTTATTGTCAACCAGCTATATTCAATAGCAGTGAAAATAGTTCTTCTCATTACCATACAAGTTTAGAGGGATACCACATGCATACCATTTCCTTTTTCCTATTACATACATAGCAACTTGAAAATGGGTTTCATAGTACCAAGATTTTTTCCACTCATTATTAATCAAGCAAAGGAATTCCACCTGAGAAGAAGCTACACACAAAGAATACAAAGGTATATACAAGCCAGCTAAGTGAGGAGACCCTCACCTTTATAGTGTTGTTGTAGAGCCGTCCAAATTTACATAGGCCAAACTTAGCTTCCAGCCGATCATCCACATCCTTGCATTCGGGGGAGGTGGATTGCCATGAATGGCCATGTGCCTTGCTAGCTTCTCTCTTCCACAGATGCACAGATTCCCAATTTTGTCGGCTGAGTAGGCGCACTACAGAGCTCCACCTAAACCCCTTTATTTGATCTCAGTTTTCCTCATTTAGTAATGCACACTAAGTGAAAATTACTTTAAAAGGATTTTTTAATCTTAGTTACACACGAAGCAGGAAATATTCCCAGCCAAGGAAAATTAATTTCCCTATTTTAAGTCATTTGTGTGTGTGTGTGTGTGTGTGTGTGTGTGTGTGTGTGTGAGAGAGAGAGAGAGAGAGAGAGAGAGAGAGAGAGAGGAGTACATATCCGCATGCATATAAGAAGAACAACAACAACAATGATGATGATAGCAACAAGGAGGAGGAGGAGGTTAGCATAGGAGGAGCAATCACAAGAGACGTCATAGATCTATCGATCATGTCTTAGAGGGGGGGGGGGGGGGGGGGGGGGGGGGGGGTATAAAAGAATTGAGGAGGAGGAGGTTAAAATAGGAGGAGCAATCACAAGAGACTTCAGAGATCTATTGATCATGTCTTGGAAGAGAGAAAGGGGGGGGGGGGGGGGGGCATAAAAGAATTTGGTATGTTTGATTGAAGTGTTCAACAATTTATGAACGAGGGTTAGGATATAGACATGTGCTTATATATCTATCTCAATATGGGGCCAATGGTAAAGGGGCCCAAATCAGAGATGGTCTGTCAAAGAGCAAGGCTAACCAATGGACCATAAATACCTTAGGTTTAGCTTCATTGAAGACCTCCAATAACTAGTGTTAAAAGTACTTTGACCTTAGGTAAGCTAGCGATGTACTTAAGGTGGTAACCCAGCCCAAGCTTGAGGTGCTTGTCATGCCTGATGACTGAGATGCTTGAGATGCTTGAAGTGCTTGATGATTGAGATTCTTGAGGTGCTTGCCATGCTTGAGATGCTAGGGTTGTACTTGAGACAGGAACCAAGCTCAAGCTTGAGTGGATTAAAGTCTCTGCTTGTGGTGAGAATTGGGCCCAAGGTTGAGGGGCTTGAGGTGGCACAAAAGTCAAAGAAAATCCCTGGAGGGGGTGAGCCATGCAAGAAGGGGGGTGGTTGCTTGACCACTCTCTCTCTCCCAAAGGGCACCCCTTGCCCAAGAGGCAAGTAGGACACATGTCAAGCCTCTAGCTAGGTTACCCTCATGGTGTGCCTCAAGCCTATTGGTTGGCCTTCCAAGGGGTCCAATGATAATTTAGTGGATTTAATTAATTGTTTTAGCATTTATCAAGACCTCTCTATCAAAGAGTAAACGAGGACACTTGTCCCAAGTGAACCCTTGTTGCTTGGTATGGCTCTTGCTTTTGATTGGCTAGGCCTAGAGGGGTCCACTGAGATCTAGCATGAGCTACAAGGGGGGGTCGGCCAAAGCATGCTAGGGGGTTTCTTGAGGGGTATACTGTCCCACAGTTACCACACACACACACACACACACACACACACTCACATTGTGTATTGTGAAAAGTTGTAAGTAGAGAGGTTGAGAGCCTACACCAACACTCTTGGCTTTGGAATGCAAATCCAACCAAGAGCTATGCTTCAATGCTTAAGTTTGCCATCTTCTCCATCTTCATTACTATGCTATTATGTATGCTACCAAGAAGAGTGATGATAACTAAGGAACTAGTTGTTTCTCCTATGAAATGTTTCTTCTTCCTCTTCCCTACCCTCATTTGCTGCTAGCTCTCTCCACCTTTGAAGGTGTTTGAGGTCTTGGGACTAAGGCTTGGGATAGTTAATGCTTTCCACAAATTTGATGATATGCTCATGATGCATGAATCTTTCCATCTTCATTGCATCACCTAGGTCACAAGGAACACAAAGATTGTATTGTAACAAGTCTCCCTTGATGGGAGAAACTATAATACAAATGCCTATTGGAGGGGGACCAGCTCAACATAAATCTGGTCCTCAATTGTTGCCATGTTCTCTAAACTCTCTCTCTTGCAAAAGTATTTTTCATGCCAAGTTAACTACATGCTATGTTTAAGTTGCTACTTCACCCGCTATGCTCTCAAAGTAATTCCATAAAAGTACTTCTCTAATTTTCACTACTCTCAAAGTTAATAGGCCAATTCCATTACATTGGTATCAGAGAATTTGGTTTTAGAGAGGTCCTTAAGTAGCCTATAAATGGTTGATTTTGTTAATTATACTAGGGTAAGTGGAACTGGGATCTATTATCGATTTTGTTGAGCCCACTATGTGGGATATGGTGCACACCTTGGGAGCTTTGGACTTAATAATGGGGTCTTTTTAGACTTGCCTACGCCTTTACCATTATTGAGCCATAAGAAATCCAAAAGGAGTTATCCCTCGGCAACTCTTCAATATTATACCCACTCCACTACTCTCTATAATTAACCACTTCGAGCCGTGAGTGTAGATACTTAAGTGCCGACTTTCAAAGGCAATAAAAGGGCAAGAAAGAGGTCACCCTCTTCTCCTTCTTCTTCACCTTCCTCCTCTTTCGACGAAAGCTATGGCTATTCTCCCAGAGAATACAAGAGGGAGAGACATCGCAAAACATACCCTGCATGGTGAAGGTCACAAAAGCTCAAGAAGTTCAAAGCTAGAAAGAGTATCTCTTTTCTCTCCTATGATGGCACCTTTGGTACCACCGACAAAGTATTGACCTTCATCTAGCAATTTGATGCGGACTTTGGAGATGAGAGCTTCACAGAGTCCTCCAAGCTACACCATGTAGCTATGCATTTCCAAAAATCGGCTCGTCAATGGTGGGCTAGCCTTCATGGCAATGGAGAATCCCCAAAGACATGGAAAACTCTACGAGTTTCCATCACGAAGCAATTCCTTACAAGTGATGCAAAGGACAAAGTGCTCATTGAATGGCGCAGCTTGAAGCTTCTCTCTCATGATTTTATCCACAAACATGTAGACAAGTTTTGGGATTTACATCTCAAGGCTACTGTCTTTCAAACGATAGACTTCGCCGAGCAAAACCAACATTTCTGTGCGGGATTACGTGAAGAGATGGCCGAATAGTAATCCATCACACCATGGTTGCTTCATGCATCAATTTCCAACAAGGGTCTAGATGGAATGTCAAACCCTTGGAAAACAAAGACAAAAATGATTCAAAGGAGAAAACCAATGCCCAAAATTCTTCCCAAGGAACTTCTTGTCAAAAAGACTATTAAGTCACACCAAATGGAAACTCTCTTCATATCTTAGATTTTGAAACACCATGGATTACCAACATCCATCGTGTCAGAGATCTTAGAATGACCATTAATTTTTGGAAAATTCTCTTTGAAAATCTAAGAATAAGATTGAATTTCTCTTCAGCCTATCACACACAAACAGATGGCCAAAGTGAGATAGCCAATCTTACAATACTTGATCTACTAAAGACTTATGTTACAGAAGTAGATTGACACTCACAATGGGAAAAGTACTTACCTCTTGTATAGTATGCCTACAATAATATTATACATACTTCTACAAGAAAAGCACCTTTTGAAATCATTGAGGGAAGACCTAAAAGTCCGTTGCTACTTAAAGTACATGGGAAGATCTTTGTTGCCGATGAGTATAACCGTGAGCTACAAGAATCCTTTCAAAATATTAAGGAGGCTATATCCATCTCTCAACAAAGGCAAAAAGTTGCTACTGACAAGCACAGAAAAGCCTTAACATCAAAGAAAACAATTTGGCCTTACTCAAGTTTCCCACGGCTCGATTGAGGCAAAGTATGGGGAAAAATCCCACGGGCCATCAAAAGTATTATGCTAAGCGAGCAAAAAAATACTATGGTCCTTTCCAAATCTTCAACCCCATTAATGATATGGTTTATCAACTTAAGTTGCCCAATAATTGGCTCATACACAATGTTTTTCATGAGAGCCTACTTAAGCCCTACAAAGGAGAGCCACCAAGTGAACCAATTATTGAAGACCCTCCCAAAGGTGAAGACCAAGAAGAGGTGCTACAACCCAAAGCTATCCTTCAGCATGAAGACAAGGTACTACAACATGGTGAGATTATCCCACGGTATCTTATTAAGCTCAAAAATTATCCTTCTGAAGATGCTAGATGGATACAAGGAATATAGCTTAAGGATAGTATGAACCTTGTCAATGCTTACAATGCTACATTAGAATAAGCAAATGTACAAATTTCTTTTAAATGACCAATGTTTTTGTCTTATAAGACTAATTCTCTTTTTGTGGTGCACAAATTTAAATAGTATGCATACTTAGAATCATGTTTGTGATGACGACGTCTTTCAAACACCAAGTAGAATTTATCACTCTACTTTGGGAGAAAAAAATGGACTAAGGAGTAGGCATGCTTGCGACAGCTATGTCTCCCAAGCACCAAATAGATTAGTCATCCATCTTGAAAGATGTTGTAGTGTAAAAAGGGATCCTCTACACACTACGTAAGATTGACTAATGACTAAGGCTTTATCTCTTTACCTCATAGTCGAGGACGACTATGATTTCAAGAGAGAAGTAATGTCATAAAAGCTAATGTCTAACCAACCCCAAATTATTTTTTCATATTAAATTGATTATTTAATGTGGGAGAATAAACACGAACAAGGGTTAGGATATAGACATGTGCTAATAGATCTGTCTCAATATAGGGCCAATGGTAAAGGGGCCCAAATTAGATATGGTCTATCAAAGAGACATTTAACAATGGAGCATAAATACCTTAGGGTTATCTTCATTGACGACCTCCAATAATTAGTGTTTAAAAGGCCTTTGACCTTAGGTAAGCTAGGGTTGTGCTTGAGGTGGTAACCCAGCCCAGATTAAGGTACTTGTCATGCGCCTATGACTGAGATGCTTGAGATGCTTGAAGTGCTTAATGATTGAGATGCTTGAGGTGCTTGCCATGCTTGATATGCTAGGGTTGTACTTGAGGCAGGAAACAAGCTCAAGTTAAGGGCTTAAAGTCTGTGCTTGTGGTGAGAATTGGGCCCAATGTTGAGGGGCTTGAGGTGGCACAAAAGTCAAAGCAGATACCTACAAGGAGGGGGGTGAGCCATGCAAGAAGGGTGGTGGTTTCTTGACCACTCTCTCTCCCAAAGGGCACCCCTTGTCCAAGAGGCAAGTAGGACACATGTCAAGCCCCTAGCTAGGTTACCCTCATGGTGTGCCTAAAGCCTATTGGTTGGCCTTCCAAGGGGTCCAATGATAATTTAGTGGATTTAATTCATTTTTTTAGCATTTATCAAGCCCTCTCTATCAAAGGGGAAAGGGGGACACTTGTCTCAAGGCTACCCTTGTTGCTTGGTATGACTCTTTCTTTTGATTGGCTAGGCCTGGAGGGGTCCAATGAGCTTCAAGCATGAGCTACAAGGGGGGGTTGGCCAAAGCATGCTAGGGGGTTTCTTGAATGGTATACTCTCCCACACTTACCACACACACACACCCATTGTGTATTGTGCAAAGTGCAAGAGCTCCCTCTCCTTCTCCAAGCAAGTAGAGAAGTTAAGAGCCTACACCAACACTCTTGGCTATGGAATGCAAATCCAACCAAGAGCTATGCTTCAATGCTTAAGCTTGTCATCTTCTCCATATGCATTACTATGCTATCATGTATTCTAGCAAGAAGAGTGATTATAAGTGAGGACTTGTTCTTTCTCCTATGAAATGTTTCTTCTTCTCTTCCTACCCTCATTCCATGCTAGCTCTCTCCACCTTCGAAGGTGTTTGAGGTGTTGGGACTGCGTCTTGGGATAGTTAATTCTTTACACAAAGTTTATGTTATGCTCATGATACATGAATCTTTTCATCTTCACTACATCACCTAGGTCACAAGGAACACAAAGATTGTATTGTAACAAGTCCTCTTTTGAGGGGAGAAACTATAATACAAATGCCTATTGGAGGGGGGACTGGCTCCACATAAATCGGTCCTAAACTCTCTCTCTTGCAAAGGTATTTTTCATGCCAAGTTAACTAAATGCTATGTTTAAGTTGCTACCATCAATTAAGTTCACCCGCTATGCTCTCAAAGTAATTCTCTAATTTCCGCTACTCTCAAAGTTAACAGGCCAATTCCATTACATTGGTATCAGAGTATTTGTTTCTCTTTCTTGCTTAAGAAGAGAGGTCCTTAAGTAGCCTATAAATGGTTGATTTTTTAAATTATATTAGGGTAAGTGGGAGTAGGATCTATTATCATTTTTGTTGAGTTCACTATGTGGGATATGTGCACACCTCAGGAGCTTTGGACTTAATAATGGGGTCTTTTCATACTTGCCTACACCTTTACCATTGTTGAGCCATAAGAGCAAAAGGAGCTAGCCCTCAGCAACTCACACACTCCACAACT